>NC_031799.1:43096795-43113610 GCF_001522545.3 Parus major
CAATCTGCAGACTGGAATGCTTGGAAAGGGGGAGCTCTAAGGACATTGCTTATCCCCTGTGTCAGTGTCTGGGTTAGGGGACTAGAAGGACTCACATTTGTACAAGACATGGCCTAGGACCACATCTTCTAAAACCAGCATGGTATAACTATTCTTTCAGCATCACAGCAGCCTCAATACACTGAATGTGTTCTTAGGTGTAGCAGAGAAATAGTTTTTGATGGAGGGACAAGAATTCAGGTGTCTCCTGTGAGCGTTTAGAGCTAATCCTGGGCTCCTATCCTCTTGCATGTTGCTCTGCAATGCCCAGCCACATCAGAAAAGGTGATGATCCCTGTTTACCCTTCCACTGTCTCTGGAATGGGCTGCACAAACAGACTGTCCAGCAGTCAATCAGTGGGTGGACAGACAGAAGGAGATTTTCTTGGCTGTAAGGAAAGAGGGAAGAAAAGGGATTTTAGCCAGTGTACCTGTAGGATTAGGAAATCCTGACTCAGGTTTCTAATGCCTAGATTTTAATTTTCATATTTAATTCTGAGAAATTTTTGGAACCAGCAATGGCTTTGATCTCCATAGATGTCTCCATACTTTCTCCATTCAGATATAGTTGTGTGCCTGCTCTTTTGTGTATTAAGAACAAAATGTCAAAGCTTGCTGCTTGGGATGAACAAGACATTGTGCATGTGTTGTTTCTAAAGGTCAAAAACCAGATATTGAAAAAAGAGTTTATGTAAGAGGGAAGAATGAAACTAGCTGTTGTATTATCCTTTTTATTTACAGCTGTCAGTGCAAGGTTCTCCATATTCTGACTGTCAATACAAACATAGCAGTAATCCTCAGGAAAGACATTTCCATCTCCTCCTGCTGCATCTTTCCAGAAAAGTCATCTAGTCAAATGTCTTTTGTGGCAGGTCTGGAAAGTCACCAGTTTACGTATAAGTGAATAAAGGGATTAGCATTCTCCAGTGGCTGAAGAAGAACAAGGAAATGAGAAGAGGAAGGGAAGGGAACCATTTGGCAGAACATCCCATATAAAGCTTGTCTTAACAATGCTTTTATATCCGTGTGTGGTGCTATCTCTGCTCAGCAACACTCAGAATGCTTCCCTGAAACAGTTCAAGTTAACTCAGACAGAACAATGCATTCACATCAGAAATGCAGATGCTAAATGGCGACCACTTAGGATGTAGCAGGTGTTAGTGTGGGGGTGCAGTGCATTTTCAATGATATAATCTCCCAACCATTCATGTCAGATAAACACCATGTTCTTCATTGTATGCCCTTCCTGTAGGAAGTGACCCAATATCACCAGTCCCACTTCTTGCCAATGACACTGGAGAGTATCTGCTGCTGTGCATCACCCCACCATGTAGAACCATTCACCGAGAAGTAAGACAGCCTGCCTGGCCATGGGTTACTACTGTCCTCAAAAGAGCCAGGAAGCGAGGGCATGTCTCATACTGTTCCACCTACCAAAGGCTTTTTTACCCACAATTAGCTGTAAACCTGGAATAAACTTTAAATAGTGAAAGAAAGACACTCCAAATACAGAAATTAGGAACAGTAGGAACAGATTCCTGTGTTAGAACAGGTCAAAAAGATGCTAAGAATATTCACACTTTTTCAAAAGAAACATTGGGAAAAAAAACCACAACAAACTTCTGAAGTTTTGCTTGCCTCAGGTCCTCAGGCTTTGGCCAGCCCTCGTTTTTTATCTCTGGCAGGCTTCATTCAGGAGCTTTTGAGGTTTGCTCCCATAGCCTGAAAAATTACTGCTGTACAAAACTACCTTTGGAGTCACTTCTAATCTTTTGGATTAGAAATCTCTCCCATGGGTAACAGTTCGTAATGAAGGGGCTGCCAGTCCCGTGCTTCTGGTGAAAGGGCCAACCATGCCTTCAGTGAGAGACACAATCAAAACTCCCCTGAGACTAGGAAAAATCTTTTCGTTGACATTGTGCAATTCTGAATGCTTTTCTAGCACCTGCCACAAGATCCCAGATTTAAAATGAAAGCACAGCTCAAACTTTCTTGTCTTTGATACTCTTCTGCAGTGTTTCCAAACTGAGTGCATATAATGTCAGGTCATGATCTGCTCAGGCACTAGGTTAAATATTGGCTCTGGATGACTTCTCACAAATAATGCCAGCATTTCTTGGCAGTAAATACATTCATATTTCTGGGACACCAGAACAAACTGCATAATTGCACTAATGTAAATAGCACCCAATAAAAATTAAAACAAATCAACTAGCAGAAAAAACAACCTCAGAGAAAGGCATGCACTACACATGTACCTCATTTATCATCTGGGAAGGTATGAGACCAAAACAATCCCAAGCAAACTCCACTGCTTCCCTTGCCCTTCTTGCAGGCAGGCATGGGCAATGGGAGCCATCTCAGGGATGCTCTCACATAGCTCCAGCTCACTGCTCTGTGTGGTGCACTAACCACATGTCTCAGGTGGTTTACTCCTTCCAGATCCTTGCTGAGTCTTGCTTTGAAGCCAGGCATGGTTACACTGATTCTTAAATTCTCCACTGCTGCCAAGCTGCACAAAAAGAAACAGCATAGCTAGAGTGGTTGGTTCCTGGATCTGAATCAGGGGGCTGATCAGCTTGACAGCCTTGATCAGCCAGGAGGCTTGACAGAAATCTAAATTTTAGAGAATTTTATTACATGTCAGCATCAGTTTTGAGTGAAATCAAAACAAAATCAAAACAAGAAGCAAAAAGCAAGAGCAGAAATGTCTAAGAAGAGGCAAGAAGGAAGGAGGGGTCTTTGATGTTGCAGCAGGTTGTACAGTACTGTACTGTAATATGGTGAAGACAACCATACCAAGACTTGCACAACAGGACTGCTAAGCATTCCTTTGATTTTAAATGCACATTTTCTTGACATAGGGAAAATAGAAGTGTGCACCAGAAGCTAGGTATACACTTAAGAGCTTTACACCGTGTTAGCATCCATTAAAAATATTTACTCCATAACAAAGCAATCCTAAAGAAAAATGTGTACAGACCCACTGTAGAAAGATCACCAAGATTAAAGAACAAAAAGCAAGATATATATAAAAGTTAAAAAGAAGAAGCGCATATTCAGAAAGAGGAATAAATTAAGAGGAAGAGGAAAAGCAAGGAAGAAGAACTCTGCTTTAGCAAATTATTCCACCCAGGACACCCACCCACATATTCTTGAATATAACTGAGCTATTATTTATATGCTCATATGACTAATTTTCCCCCTTTCTAATGTATTTATAACCCAGACATAAAATGAAGCCAAATTTTTTGTTTATCTTGGAAAAATTTTGCCCTTTGCTAGTGAAGTTTTTCAGTACAAGGGTAAAAAGTAGATCTTAATCTCTCTGATTTTAGTTCCCAGGCCTTAGGAAGGAAATTCAGGTCAGACTCAATGCAGTAGAAAGACTCTGTCTAGTATCAGTCTTCTCTTAATGTCTTGAGCACAGAGCAGTGATGGAGTAAGCAAATGCCTACACAATGGCTGGTTCAAAATACAAAAAATGCTTGCTTTTTTTTCTCCTCTTCTTTATTTGTAGAGCTGTGTTCATGTGCCTTTCTGTAGTACTTTGTTTTACTTTTAACATCAGCAAATTTGAAGAGCTGGGAAGAAATCAGGGAAATACTGGGTAACATTCTTCTGACAGTAATTTTATCTGCATACTTCATGTTAAGCTAAAAAAAAAATTGCTTTTTCATGGCTGGGTATTTTTTAATGAAAGGCTGAAGCACTTAGTCATGTTCAAAATTGGGTGTCATGTCCCTCTTCCTCCCTTGGATTTGAAAGCATAATCTTGAATTTGCATGGGAGGCATCAGAAGAGGAAAAGAAGGCAGGACTTCTATCTGGTTTTATCTGGAGCCTCTTGATAGTGTTTTAGCAACCCTCTTGAGACATTTCAGTTGCTCAGTGGTGCCTCTTCTGACCCTCTGACTAGACCCTGATCATCATTCTGTTTTTAGTCACTTTCTGACAGGATCCCTATGAAGGCACCCCTTCAGCTGTCAAGGTAGTAGTCCCACTGCCTTCAAGACTTCCTTGGGCATCTCAGGGGTAGGGAAAAATGCAGTTACATGGGAGCATTTTTTTCCAGACAAAGTGTAACTAAGTTGGCAAAGAGCTCTGACAAGTAGCTTTTACATAACCAGAGAGGAAAACTTGTATTTTCTTACCAAGCTTAGACCAGATGCTTGGACATCTTTGTGTAGGTATGACTAAGTCTCTATGACCTTCTCTTCAAACTTATCCTAGCTTGCTGCTGAATCCTGTTTTCCATTTCTTCTTTCATTTCTCTTTTGGCAAAGTTTGCAGAATCCAGCATCCTTCCTCCTACCAACACCCCTGTACTCCCTGTCCCACGACTGCATAGAACCCTGGTAAATTTGTGTGTTACTCTTTGCCTGACTACCCTGCCTCCACCCAGATAGGAGACCAGCCTGCATCAGCTACTTCTCTAACGATCCTACAACTTTTGTTTTTTGCCTTATTTGGCTCCACTTAACCCCACCATGTGGAATAAAAGCCCCCACATATGGGGATAAAAAGGTACTGTATGGTAGTATGGACAAAAAAATACAAAACAGGTATTTGAAAGCCCTCCATTAGTTGATCAGAATAAATGGGTCTAGCTGTGCAACTGTCTTCTCAATTGCAGTGTATGTCCATTTAAAAAAATTGCACAAATCCCCTGTTTGGACTTTCCTCTGTGCCATGATAATATCTTGAGGACTTCAGATCTGTATCTTGTCGAAATAATAATCTTTATTCCATATTCTGTTTTTATAGTTTTCACTGCTTATGTACACACAGTACTGTTAAGCAGGAACATGATTCTCTCTGCAATGTTTTGTGTGTGTGTTGCTGGGAGGATTCAATTTTTCATGCTTGGCTAGTGTTAGTCAGAAAAAACCCCAAAATGTATATTTTACATAGATGTATTTGAATTCAGTATTTAATGTTTCTAGAGATGAGACAAAAAACATTAAATCCTTGAAGAGAAACACTTGCCTCATTCAATTAAATAGCATACTCCATACTGGACTGCAGGAAAGACTATTCATAGAATAAACATTATATTGAGCTCAGGTTTTCTACCATTTTACCAGGCTAGACTTTTTTACATTACATAAACTAATGGTGAATGGAAATAAATTCAACTGTTTGTGGAATAAATGCTTGAAGATTTGGAACATGGATTTTATTAATAAATCCCCAAAACTATATTAAAACCTGTGTGACTGCAGGAGGATTAATTGTGAGCTCCCTATAGGTCAAACTTGGAGAGTGATGCATTTGAGCCAAATACAACTTCAGTTTTTTATATGATGCACTTTCTACACTTTCTACACATTTTAACTTTGAAAGAATCAATACAAGCAAGCAGTGAGGGACTATCACATGAAAGCAGAGACAGCTAAGATCCTTTACTCCCAATATCATGGCTAATGTATGTCACAGTATCAAGGGTTAGGGTTGGAAAGGACCTCTGGCGATTATTTAGTCCAAGACCCCTGCCAAGGCACCAGTGAAAAGAGTCTGGCCTCATCCTCTGGGCACCTACCCTGGAGATATTTACATGTATTGCTGAGATCCCTGCTCTGTCTTCTCCAGACTAAACAGGCCCAGCTCCTTCAGTCTCTCCTCATAAGAGAGGTGCTCCAGACCCCAAACAACCACTGTGGCCTCCACTGGACCCTCCCCTGTACTCCTTGTCTTTCTCGTACTGAGGAGCCCCAAACTGGACACAGCACTCCAGATGTGCCTCACCAGAGTAGAGGGGAACAATCACCTCCCCTCACCTGCTGGCCACACTTTTCTCCATGCTCCCAGGGTCCCACTGGCCCTGCTGGCTGCAAGGGCACTGCTGGCCCATGGACAGCTTGTTGTCCACCGGGACCCCCAGGTTCT
Organism: Parus major; assembly: GCF_001522545.3. Lineage (NCBI taxonomy): Eukaryota > Metazoa > Chordata > Aves > Passeriformes > Paridae > Parus > Parus major. The sequence continues at coordinate 43,102,723 of NC_031799.1, forward strand.
TCTCCACAGAGCTGCTTTCCAGCAGCTCAGCCCCAGCCTGTGCAGGTGCCTGGGGCTGCTCCTCCCCAGGTGCAGACTCTAAACTTGCCCTTGTTGAACCCCATCAGGTTTCTGTCTGCTCAGCTCTCCAGCCTATCAAGGTCCCTCTGAGTGGCAGCAAAGCCTTCAGGTGTGTCAGCCACTCCCCCAGTTTCATGTCACCTGCCAGCTGGCTTAGGGCTCATACTATCCCTTCATCTGAGTTGTTGATAAACAAGCTGAGTAAGGATGAACTTAATTTCTTTTACATGCTTGGTGACAACCTCCAGAATGATCTGTTCCATCCCCTTTCCAGGGATGGAGGTGAGGCTGACTGGGTTGTAGCCTCCCAGTCCTCCTTCTTTCCCCTTTGAAGATGGGAGTATCATTGGCTTTCCTTCAGTTATTAGGCACCTCTCCCACTCCATGATTTTTTAAAAATAATGGAGACTGGCTTAGCAACATCTGACAGCTCCCTCAGCACACATGGGTGCATCCCATCAGGCCTGTAGATTTATGGGTGTTTAATCCGCGTAGCTGATCTCTAACCCAACTCTCTACAAACAAGTCTTCCATTCTCCAGCCTTTTTCTGTTACCTCTGATGTGTGGGATTCCTGAGGGCTGTTCTCAGCAGTAAAGACTGAAGCAAAGAAGGCATTCAATAATTCTACCTTCTCTGTGTCTTACAACACCAGGACACTCATCTGATTCAGCAGCAGCCCCACATTTTCTCTCTTCCTCCTTTTGCTGTTGATATACTTGCAGAAACCCTTCTTGTTGTCCTTGATGTCTCTTGCCAGACTCAATTCCAAGTGGGCCTCGGCCTTCCTTGACACATCCCTGTGTACTCTGAAGATGTACCTACCATACTTCCACATGGCTTGTCCTTTTCTCTGCATCCTATAATTTTTTTCCATTTGAGATTTGCTGGGAGCTCCCTGCTCACCCATGCAGGTCTCATGCCTCCTTTGCTTGATTTCTTGCTCATGGGGATTCATCAGTCTTAAACTTGGAAGAAATGATGCTTGAACATTGACTAGCTCTCTTGGATCCTGTTCTCTTCTATATCTGTAGCTGATCTGATCCCTCCAAATAGGTCCTTGAAGAGGCGAAAGCTAGCTCTCCAGAAATCTATGGTTCTAGTCCTGCTTGCTGCTTTGCTTCTTCCATACAGGATCCTGAATTCCCCCATGTCAGTGGCTGTATCCAACCTTCACATCTTCAGTCACTCATGAGCAAGTGAAACGTCTTGACATGTGGGAACACCTAAATCACTGATATAGCACTCAACACAGGGATTTCAGGTGCTGCTTTGGGGAAAACATTGTACAGCTCTCTGCCTCAAGGAAAGATGACTGCAATGTGACAGTAGCTATGTCAGAAAACATTTAGTGGATGCAAAACTTAGAAAGGAATAGCTTGACCCAGGACCAAGAGTAACCACATACTTCTTTTAAAGATTGACACAGAGTAAAGCACATGGCAAGGAAAGTTATGTGAACAATATTTCTGTTCTCTTTACCAAAGCATTTTCATTGATTTTTGTAACTTCAATTCCATGCCATCTTCTCCTGTAGAAGAAAACCTGTTAATCCTACTATCACCGGGTACAGAGGTGTGAAGTGTAGTAAAGCAGAGCAGACAGGCATACAGCTCTTTAGTATATGCAAGCTGACTGGAAACATAGCTATGTTCCTCTTACCTCTGCTGAATTAACCACAGAGTACAAACCTCAGAATAAATCTTCTATAAAGAAATGAAAATCCAGTTTAAAACTCTGAGCAACTGGAAGCAACAAGACTTAACAGAGAGGAGAAGATGACCCTGATCAGTATATGGACTTCAGATATGGTTGTGTGAAAAAGCAATGAAAGAACGATCCTTGCTCTTTAACAATGTTGAGACAAATTCACAAATGTAGGGGAGCGTAAACAAGTAAACACTGTATCATTTACTTGCAGTATTTATCAGCACCTTTCACATTTGTTGAAAAACAGTGAGGGAAAGAGAGAGGAAGGGGGGGAGTCAGTAAGAGAGCTTTCCTAGTAAGTCACTACCCTGAAGACTGAGTACTGAAGATAAGCTAGTCACTGCTGGGCAGTACAGGGATATCATGAATACTCACCCTCCCAACCTTGTGAAGCAGAGACAGTGCCCTTCTTATTCAGTCACAGCCCAGCTAGGTCAGAGTTCCTCTACTTCTTACCAAATCCAATCCAATTCTTACCAGACATACTGGATTGGACTACTACTAACCCCAGACCTTCCTCTTCTCCCTCAAGAACCATGAGGAAAACCCCATTTTCTTTAAAAGCATGAACAATGAAACAGTAAACTCTGGAATCTGATCCTTTTTCTCTTCTTTTTTTTTTTTCACAAATTTCAATTGACAGGCAGTGTTTCTAGGATCAGAGGGGTTTTGTCTTTGAAAAATGCCTCAGAATAAAACTGGGGGTGAAAATGTCCTTTTACAGCATTACCAAGAATATTCCCAAGGATATGCATGGGAAGCCTTGCAGGTAGGCCAGCAGTCTGGCATTGTAACATCCCTGTGGATGTTAGAAGTGCTGCTGATATGAGAAGAATGGATTGCCAGTCTCCTTTGCTGGACTTGTCATCACATCTCTGCTCAGTTATTATACAGTGCATGTATGGTAATGTACACACACACATACATCCAGATACACAGGTTTTTAAATTTCCTGACGGCTACAGCCGAAGAAAACTTCCAGCAGCTCTGCACAAGCTCTTCATGTTGTACAGAGCTGCTAGCTGGTTGCTTCAGGTATTTTGAGCAATTTCTGCTCTCTTGGGAAATGACAGAGTCAGGTGGACAGGTCTAGAAGCCTTTGATTCTCCTGGAGAGATCAATCCTTGACTACTGCTCCCTAGAAGACCTCCTTTGTACATTTCCCACAGGAAGTAAAGGAGCTCTGAGCCTGGGCTATTTCCAGAGAGCTGTGGGTAGGCTTCATGTCTCTTTCTGACATATGTTGAAAATGACCCTTACACATTATCAGTTCCTGGGAAACTTGTTTGTCTCTTTCAGAGGCCCCATGGTGAGGAGATAAGTTGCTGAGAGCTAGAAGGGGGGGAAATTCCCAAAGAACACATCTAGAGCTGTCTGAGAGCTGTAAAAATAGCTAAAGTGGTAGTTGCTCTTTTTAATAGTGGCAGTGTACCACTGCCAGCACCAGGCAGCGCCAGCACCGGTAAAACCACAGACTCTGCAGATATGCCCTTCCCCTTCTGGGGTGGGAAGGCATGGAGCAGCTAACACCAGCAGACAGACTTGGCAACCTATGGCTTTGGAAGATACAGCAACTTGAAAGCCGTAGAGGGCTAGGAAAAAATGGTATGCAAATGAAATGAGTGGGCAGTGAGGAGTTACTCACTGTATCCTTGTCATGTCACCCACCTTCCCAAATATATCTTGTCCCCTGCACCTAGCGTACAAATAAATGCTTAGCTCTTTCCAGTGCCTTCCTGGAGAAGAGTGACCTCTCTCTCCTTTGTGATCTCAATCCAACTCACTTACATTTTCCAGTTCACTGTTTCTTTTCTGGAGAAGCTCTCCCAGAACAAGGCACACGGGGAAAACCAGAGAGGAGTAAAGAGCAAGATCTACAAATACCTGTCAAAGTGCCCATGACAATCTCTTCTCACATGGAAATGAAATCTTCCTTTGCTTCCAGGGGAAAACAAGGCTCGAAGTCTCTGAGATCAGCAGCCTGCAGTACTACTCCCTCTAAAATCATGACATATACATATAATCCATACGAATATACATATGCATATTTATGTATATTTGCATACTGACTCGTCTAAACTCCATTCTCTGCTTAGCTTTTCACTTGTTACGGATGCTGCCTGACAGCCACTGTAAAGTAGCCCTCCATGAGACTAACATGAGATGGGAATTAAACAATGGAGAAAGGTTACTTTCGGACAAATTCCTACTGCACGGCCAGGGTGGCTATTTGCATGTGACAGCTCCTTGTGCAGGAGGGAGCACAAGGTTTGGTGCTGAAGGAAGATGCTAGGCTGCTTTGAGCACTTGACTTCAGAAGTAACATTTCTGAAAGGATTGTTTTGGCTATGGACCCAGGCAGGCTGAAAAAATAATTTCTGACAGAGCTTAAAAGACTTTTTTTCCCCTAAGATACTGCCAGTTAAGATAGGTTTGGATTGGCATATTATTTTCAGGTTTTCCCTCCATTTTGTTACCTAGGTTCTTGTGGGCTCACACCTTCCTGAAGCTTGCATGTCCAACAACCATTAAGGGGTTTTATTCTCAATAGAGTGTATTTGAGTAATGCAAAGCAGAGATAGTGGGGTAAATTAAATGACTCACCTACACAGACCATGGATGGTTCAGAAAGTGGAAGCAGGTTTCTTAGAGCTCATAAACATTAATTCATTACCCTCTTTCTTGTCTGGCTCTTCAAATGTTCTTAAGAGAAGAAAAGAATTTTGCAGTCACTTCAGATCCAACCAAGTATGTCAAAACCTGGGATCTCTGTATAAAGGTATAATGGTAAAAACCATCTTACTTTCAAGAGAAAGTTGAGTCCTGGGAAAGAGAAGGGAACAGAGTGGGGAACACCCTTGTTTGACAGACCTGTCTTTCCCATTTTTCTCACTCTGGGTGACTACATGATTTCCTGGAGTCATTAACACAGGATCTGAAAGTCTGAACCCTGCAGTGTTGAGGAGCACAGAAGAGCATATCTACACTGTTTTGATGTAATTTCTGAATGAAAATTAGCCTTACCCCTTGGGCAGGTGCTTTGGTCTTCTTCCTATTTCTTTCCAGTCCTTGCTGCACTGTGTCAGGTCAACAGTTCTGCAGTGAGACCTTGGGTCTCAAGACTGTCACAGCAGTCCTAGGGGGTAGAGAAAAGGTTCTGCAAGTTCTTTATGCGTGCCTTTTCACTGACATTCCCAGCCATGCTGCTGCTATGTGAGGAGCTCCTGTCTCGAAAATGTTTCACCACACTCTCAAAAAAACCCCAGATATATTATTCTGATCCTACTTTCCACAATACACAATATCTATGCCATGTGGCCAACAAATGTAGCAGGTTCACCAAGCAGCGGTCTGGAATGTACCCTGGTATGCTGAGGATACCTGTGGCAACTTTCCCTCTTTACAGCCACAGTCCAGATGGTGACAGCAATGCATCGTTGATTTAACCAAAATCTGAAGACAAAATACAGGATGTATTCCACAAAAACTGTAGTTTAAAGCTGGGACACCTTAACACAAGGATTTTAGATGCCAGAAGACTATGTGGCTCAGCAATGATCAGATATCACTTCTGAAGAAAAGTCTATCTAGGCCTGTCATGTAAAGCAATACTGCCTGTAGTACTGGAAATATCTGAGCATCATATGACTAGAGGATGGGAAATCATCTTGCAGAATCTTGGCTACATTTGCTTTTTTCTGCAGGTGCTTGGTCTTATCAATGTCAGAGAAGGATTACCAGCTGGTAAAACTGTAGCCTGATCTAGACATTATCATATATTCTAACTGATAGTCCTATTTACATATTATTCACCTTTCACATTAGAGCAATTCTAGTACACTTAAACAAGGTTTATTTAATGTCTTGGTTCTTAGGTTTACCCTAAGGAGTTGGTTAAAATCAATTGTGTGTAAATTTTCTCTGCTCATTGGGCTTAGAAGAGGGTGGTAGGTGAGCCCTTTGATATTTTTTCCTTTTCTTTGTTGAAAACCTGAGGTTTCCCAGAGAATAGATACACAGACAGTAACTTTGATTTTCTGTTCTAACAAGTTAAATAATTTTTGCTCAAACAGAAATTCAAAATTCTCAGTAGTGACAGTGAGGATTTCAGTTTAAAAAACGAAGGCTTCTGGATAAACCATGAAGTGATTTTTTTGTATCTAGTGTATACATCAACTGTATGCAGGTACAAAGTATGTTAAATGATACTATCTATTGCTAAACTGTTTATACTGAAGGCCAAGGTACACAGTCCTTGAATGTTCATTCGTTAACATGTTGAGCGAGGCAGGTTTTAAGCAAAGGTTTTTCAAAGGACCTTTGCTGGTTTTCTCTCTCTTGGTCCTACAAAGAAATTCAGTGTACCAAGATTCCCTGTGAGAGTCATCCTGTCTTACAGTGTAGACACAGCCCAAGTATCTTTCTTGGTAAACGAGTATTAATAGGATCTCAGATTTCAAGAGAGTGATGAGACAGACAGAGGCTAATTAGCAGTTTAGGAATGTCTTCACACTTGGTGGATTTTGGCTTAATGGTTTCTCAGCTCATGAAAAGTTTTCTCATTTGTTCCATGCTGAGGGAATATTGCTCCTGAGGGAATGGTACTGTATTTCTGGAAGACCAATCATTACAACTCAAAGGCTGTACATTAAACTGCTCCTTAGTGCCAAGTAACAGATGCTATCATGAGAGAGATGCCCTCTTCCCCTCTAATTCCACTGGGCAGAACTGCTGGGCCCTGTGAAGGTGTATGGATAATATCATGTACAGCAGCCTAGTAGCAGGCCACATGATAACCTGTCATTCATAATACAGCATCTTGCTATTTCCTTAGGTTTCACAGATTATTCTGTGCTTCTGATTTCCTCTTCCCCTATTCTAGAGAAGGAAGGTGCTTTGATGACAGATAGGATGTTGTGTCAGAAGAACATAAATTCAGAGAGCATGAATTTCTCCCACTCTGCAAGTAGCATCTGGGGTTGCCCAAACAGATGACTTTCCCCCCTCTGTTCCTCACCTGACTAGGCAAGGACCTCAGACAGCCATGCTTAACAATTAGCAGTCCTCATTAAAGGACCATGAATAGAGGTACCTGGAAACTTCAGGAGAGCGAATCCATGCAAGAACAGGTAGGACTGGTTAATTGCACCAAACCAGAACCGGCAAGTGTGACTGCTGTGTGTACTCCTGCAAAACATGTACTTCACTGGGTCACTTGTTTTCTGCAAGGCTTTCCAGAGACGTTGCAATTGCAAAAAGACAAGCCAGCTGCCCTCTGACATAGAAAAGCAAACGTATGTCAGTGGCTCTTTAGCAGCTTGTGTATACTCAACTGCTCTGCTCTCTGTGTCCCTATTTCACTCCCAGGCTCAAGCCCTCACTGATCATGTTGCATACATTTGATGTAGCTTCTGGCCTTCTCTCTGAAAATAAGCTGTTGAGAGCACAGTTTGTTCTAAATTGTGTATACTGCATTGCACTGTACTGCACATACCTGAGAGTCCTACAGCTTTGTCTCAGCAGGACTTGCATGCTCAAATGCCTCTTGCTCCCTCTCAAGTGTACTTACCTCACAGTATGGCATTGTCATGGTGATCTGCAAAAAGTGCCTTCTTGACACAGAAAAGGAATGACTGTCCCAGAACAAATACAGCAGAAATAACAAAACAATTGCTTGAAAAGCCCCAAGGATAAGGTCTCTCAATATATGTTGTGAATTAAGCTATTCCACACAGAAAGTACTGAATCTACACCAGCTAGGGACTGGTTTGGAGCCCATGTCCTATCCTTGCTTGTAAAGGCAGCATGAATGGAACCAGTTTAAGGTAGAAGGGAAGTAGTCAAAGCAGTTTTTCCCCCTGAACTGTCAATTTTCTGGTACACCTCTGTTCTGTTAATCCATTTTTGTTCCCTGAGAAGAGTACTCTGGCATTTATTTATCTGTCATGAATAATCTCAGAGCTATGAAGCAGAGTAGAAGAATGGTGGGTTCAGCACAAAGAGAGAAGGCATGGTATAAATGCCACTTAGAAGAACTCTTATCCATTCCTTGATCATTCACTTTATTCAACTGAAGGGTTCATGGAATCAGATTAGTTCCTGTGATTACTTTTGTTGTTACAATTGAATTTATCACATACCTAGACCCCTTGGCAGCACCATGGCATGAATCAGTTCTCACAGCTGCCTAACAACAAGGAACATGGGCAATTTTTCTTTGACCTGTCATATTTTTCTTGCTAACTTGTTTTGATGCCATTCCCTAATGGACCAATACTGGTAAATTAGAAATTCCTGCCTATAGCAAACCTTTTCTTATTAAAAGACCTGAAAAGAACAAAATGCTGGGGTTTTATTATTCTTCTCCTTTCTGGTTCCAGCACACCTGATCTATCCAGTCGAGTAGGGGACAGCAAACTGCTCATAACCGAAGTTATAAAATTCTCAGAGAATTCTGGAAGTAGTTCATGCCAGAGGGCCAAGTTAGTGGACTGTAGAATTCTGCAAAATGCAGACAAGGTATGAAGTGCCAACAGACTTAGCTGTCCACTTTTCTCCGTCTAGTTTTTTATAATTTCCAGATGTTAAGGATGCTGAATCAGACCAAAATTCTTCTATATCCATGGCTGTCCCTTTTCCCAGAAGTAAGCTAGTCAATGTTGCACTGGTGGGTTTGCATCTGCACTCTCTCATAGTTTGTTCCCTATAAAGACATCTGGGAAGTGTAGGAAGAGTGGCACTGCACCAAAGGAGTATGAGCAGAAGTGGTGATTTATTACTTTTCCATATAAGGGTAATCAGAGAAGCTGGCAGATTGACATTGGTCTTTGGGAAAGGCACAGAACTGGAGCGGATAGTGGGAGGAAGCCTGCCCTATTATCCAGTCACTCTTCTGAGATCCTGTGACAGGACTGCACTCATCCACTGTGAGCAGCTCAGCCCAAAACAGAGACCTCATGATATCCACAAGACTATTCTCCACACTCCTCTGAATGCAGAAGTTGTTCCTCCCACAGAGAAGTCCTCTTCTTTTTATTTGCCAGCCATGGATCTTGAAACCTACTCAGGTCTGAAAATGGGCCTCAGCTTTTGCAGCTAACAGGGCAGCTTCACAAGTGGATGGTGTGGGTTAGAAGTGTTTGCAGTATAGCTGCTGTACTCTGCACTTCTCCCCAGTCCTCCCCCCAGTCCCCCAGGCAATCTCTTACACTAAATCCTCAGGACAAAGCTTTCTTTTGTCTGAGGCCAGTACAAATAGCAGAATTCAAGTTTTTCCTTTTAGCCTGAAGAACTGATGTAGCACATAAAGGGTCAGGACTGGAAAAGATCCAAATCCAGCTCTCTGGGGCATCCTTAACACTGTGTCCTTCATATTTCTTGGAGATGGAAGTGCCAGGCCATGCTAAGAAAGGAACAAAACTGAAAATCATTGATCCTGAAGATAACCACTGCTGTTTTCTGCCAAGTTTCATTGTGGCGAAATAGGTTGTAGGTCTTTCCTAATTTTGGTCAGGCCACTGCATTTACAGAGAAATGCATGAAGAGATTTAAAGTAAGAGTTCCCTCTAGAGGAGTGAAGCAATAATGTACACATAATTCTGCATTCTGATAGAGTCCAGGCTCCATATTCTTTACACATACAGGCTGACAGTGGGAGAAATCCAATTATGAATTCCACTGCCCATGCACATGCAATAAAAATGAAACATCATCAGTTACACAGAAAAAAGCCAGCAGGTCCTTCTGAGTATTAGCAATGGAAACAGACAACAAAACCCTAAAGCTTCAAGTCTGACCCAGACACAGTTGACACAATTCTGACACTAGAAAGGAAGAAAACCCTATTACTGCAAAAATGGTGAGAATCCCAGAAAATTATCTGACCGGGTTGTGCTTATATTGTGCATCCCTCCACTGCAGGGCTCAGCAGCTAAACATGAGAGAGAATAAGAAATCAAGGCAGAAAAGGGATTAGGTTGTGGTCAAAGTCAAACAGAAGAGCAATCACCTGAACAGAATTTATTTGTATGGAGTAATTTTTGTCCCCATGTCCTATCACCCACTATTTTTTCATTACAATTTATTCTGAGAAACTTAGTTTTGGGAAATACCTTGTTTCATATTCTCTCAATGCTGCAGAATGCTTTCTTTCTTAAGAAGTATTCAACAGTATGGAAAGGCTGTACAACTTCTATATGAAACATAATTTTATTTGCTACTTTTTATTTGGGGCTCTGATCACAGTAGGAACACTGTGAAAACCAGCTGTGAAGAATTTAAGTTTCCTGTCTTAGCAATATATGTCCAGAAATCTCAAAAGCCATGGAGTTGTCTCATATTTAAACCAAACACATGTGAAGGCAGAAGTGACCAGCTAACTTGCACAGGGAAAGGAGACAACAAATGCCTAGCTGGGAAGACAAGAAATATTCTTGGAAGGAAGTTGTATTTCAGCAGACTGGTTTATATGGAACCTTTTGTCTGGGGTTGTTTTTGGTTTTTTTTTTCTTTTGAATCTATGGAATTTTTCCCCATAAGTTGCTAGGAAGCTAACTATTGGGTACTTATGGGTATTTGAGAAAAACAGAAGCATGGCCAAACCCAGGGGAGAGGGAAGGGGATACCTGGAGATTTGGACAGGCATAAAGATGGGGCCGGGGAGCTGCTGTGGCTCTCCTTCTGGATCATGGAGGAGGACAGGCGGGCTGTTGTTTATTGCGAGGAGAATTCCCTGTCACTGCCAGAGCCCAGTCCTGTACTGCCTTGTCCATGCTGTGGGTGAGCCTCTGCTTGTACGAGCAGCCTCTGAACCGGCACCTTATTAAGAGCTACCTCACTAAACGAGGGACCGATCCCCGTCTGCTCGGCTGCCCGGGATCTTGAGCTCAGCTCTCCCTGCCCTGCTGGGAGCCGGGCTGTTGCCGTCCCGCTCCCGCCGCTTCTTCCGCGCTGCTCCGAGCTTTCGCTGCACTGCAGTCCCGAACCCCTGCCTGCCGAGACATCTTGCGGTCCCAGCTCGGTCCTTCCGCGAGTCCTGCGGGGCCGCCGGAACCGACTGTCCCAGGGCAGTTTGTGAAGCGAAGCCTCCCCCCATCCCCTCCGGTCCGGGCCGAGCCGCC
>NC_031799.1:43113775-43213830 GCF_001522545.3 Parus major
TGCCAGAGCTGCTGCTGGCTGCTTTATTGTACACACCATGAAAGAACTGACATTCCTACCACCACAGCTTTGCCTGAGAGACCCTTAATTGCAAAATTATAATCATTCAGAGGGAATTTTTAATTCCAAGGGAGGTGCCTGCAGACACCTGTCTTTCAAACCAGTACACCTTTTAGGCTGGGCTCTTCAAAACAGACCAGAGGAGATAGGCATACAACTTCCACTTGGAGTCATCTGAAGCATCCTGCTTGCAATTAAAGCGTGTTGTGCTTTGGCCTTCTCCATAGATGTGTTTAAGCATAATGACACTTTTTATCCACATAAATTTTTCATTCCAAGGAGATGGGATTCCTTCAAAAACATTTGTGAAGTATTGTTGATGTCATTGTACACATGAGGATGGAGACACAATACCAGATTAAGGTATATCTGTCAGACATGCTGCAGTGGTAGATTCACTAATTTGAGTTTCCTGGCCAATGTATCAAACAATGTGGTGGGTTTTAGCGCTGGCTAAAATCACCTGGGCAAGTGCTCATTTCATGCTGTGAGATATGGATTAGGAGACAGGCAAAACAGACTCAAAGCTTAAAATGAATAAAGAAACTTTATTAACAGAACTACCAGGATAAGAAACCAGAACAAAACCTCCAGAAACCCTTCCTCCCCCACCCAATGTTTTCCTTTCCCAACTGACCATGTAACGACAAAACCTGGGATGTTAAAGCAGTACCAACTGTACAGTAGTCTTTTATCAGTCTTTGTAGAGAGATGAGCTTTCTCTTGTCATGCCATGGAGACTACTCTGCAAGAAACAGTCTTCTCGTGGCTTTTCATTTCTACAAATAGCAGCTGCCCAGGCATAAATTCTGCCATTGTGCCCTCCTCCCGTTTTCACAGCCCTCCTACAGCTATGTCCATGGGCCATGAACTCAAGGGGCATTATTTTAAGGATGAGTTATTCAAAGGCAAAGGTTCTCTCCATCTGTCTCTGTGATCATCTCTGGAAACAGAGGTTTTCTTCTCTCCCTGAGGGCAAAGGGTCTTCATCAGCTCTCATCTCTCTCTCTGTTCAAGCGTCTCATGGGATCACAGCTACTCCAACGTCTGCTTGGCTTCATCAATGGATGACTCTGCTCAGATCTACAGTTTGAATACTTCATTCCCCATAATACTCTTTCATGAATTAAAGGAGATATTTCAGTGTATCATTGTCCATTTCCATGGCTCTGCCAAAAGAATATTTCAGCCTATTAGAGCATCTCCTCATTCTCATTCCATCTGAGGCTTGGCTCCTTCTTTTACTGACCTTGATGTTTCATGTTGTCTTTCTACATGTTGTCACTCCCTTTTCTCTCCCTGAAGAGAGGAACAAGGTCTGCACGTCTCACCTGTGTAGTGAAAGAGTTAAATCTTGCCCAATCCGTGGCAGTCACAGTGTTGGATTTCAGGCCACATTGGTACCTCCCTCAGCCTGGCAGCCGCTGGGAGGGGTGAACAGTTCTGGCTCAGCCTGGAGCTGTGTGGGCCAGGGAGAGAAGAAGGGGAATTTGGTGTCATCGAGTGTCAACAGCCTCCATCCCCTGTCCAGGAGTCTCTGGCATTCGGCATGGCTCCCTCCCTCCCCCTCAGGGTACACAGGCCATGGGGGAGCAGGGCCAGCTCCATCAGAGCTCAGTTCCCTCCTGAGACTGGAAGCAAAAGAGAAAAAAGTCCCTGGGCTTGTGGGTCTTAAAAGGGGGAATTCACAGAGGTGGACCTAATTTTCAATGGTGCAAAATGCTGTCAGTTCTCAGAACTGGCTACCTATTGGCCTATCTCAGGCGCAGAGGAAGCTTCCAGCAGCTTCTCTCAAAGAAATCCCTTCTGTGGCTGTTTCCTCTTTCCCCAAATATCAGTCAAACTACCACACATGCATATACAACTATCTAGAAATATATTTAAATTACCTTCCCATATTTTTAAATATCCAATTATTTGTAGAGGAAAGTGGTCAGAGGAAGTTAAGGAGAGCTTGTGAACAGAAGAGGCAGAGGTTTGCATTTTCTAAATGACCTTTGCAAATATTTGTGAAAGAACATACACATTTTTTTTTCAAGGCAATATAAACAATAATACATATGAGAGCCACAACAGTCTGTCTGCATGCTAGCTGCTTTGTTAAAAACACAAAGGTCCAAAAGGTCAGTGTAGGTTTAATATTTCTCATTTGTTTTGTCTTTGAAAGTTAAGTTGTGATGAATAATCTGCAAGTTAAGATGTTAGAGCAGTGACAGATCCTGCCCCAACTAGACTGGTTTTGTGACACAGTTTTATGAAACTTTTCTTTGCAAGAAAATAGAACATGAAGCAAGTGAAAAAAAGAGGATTCAGAGGCAACCTAGGGAGCACCCCAGTGTTTCAGGAGATTTAGCATCAGTTTTGTAGACTGTCTCTGTGACCCTGGATAAATCACTTGAATAATCTTTGCTTTTCATACCTAGAGCTAAAAGATAAGGTTTTGAATACTCATCCCACATGACTGCTTTGCGTGCCTCTCAGATTAAAAGTTGAGGCCATGTAAATCCAAAACGTAAAAAGAAAGAAAGAAAAATCTAGAAATTATAAATTTTATGGAAAGTGTAAAATATAATATTTTATACACTGTCGCAGTGTGCTACAGTTGTAGTTCCATGCAGTAACACAGTTTTATCTATATTACCCAAGAAAAAAAGATTGTGATTATTTTTATCTGCTGCTCCATACAATGGTGTTTCTCCTGTATAAGATGTTTCAAATGTAGTGTCATGGATAGGAGGAATGAAGTGCACAATTGTCATTACTACTCCATAACTGGAAAAACAGTTTGGGTGTTTACAGCCTCTGTGAAACACTAGATAATACTGCAGAAAACACTACAAAGTCTGGTAAAAGCAGTTATCTGTACCTCACCTTTCCTGTAGAGAGCAAGGAGCGGAGCTCTTAGGAGGGAAGAGGAGCAGGGTGCTGAATGTGGTGGCTCTGGCCATGAGAGCTTGGTCCCAGGTTTCCCTGCAGGTCCTCCATAGCCAGCTATTTCTCAGAGCAGTCACCCTCCTCCTCTTGGGTGGAGGTGGGATGGGAGGACATCTCCCAGGCTGCTGGCACTTTCTTGGCCCATGGACCTCTCTGACATACTGTCCAGTGATGAGTATAGTGAGTCATGGAGTAAATATTCTAGAATCAGTTTAGATGTGCTATTTTTTTTGCCAATAGCTACAGGGTTTTTTTTCATAACACCTGCCTGATTGTGCTTTATCTAAGAAGTGGTACCTCCCTAACAACTACCTAGCAACATGATGAAGGTCAGACTATGGGCCTCTGATAATGGTCTAACCACTCCAGCAGTGACTGCTCTATAGGCTAGAACACTCAACAACCACTTGCTTTACAGCTCCAACATCTCACTTGTGTAATGATACACTTAGGGAAGTTACTTGCATAACAAATAACACTCTGCAACAATATGCAGGTCTTTGCATGCTGGATTATAACAATAAAATTCGCCTATTTCTGTATGCTTTTAATCTCACAATTTTTCAACTTTTGACCACTTAAGTCAAGTAGCACTCTACATGGTTTTCCTTTGTTTTAAACTTTGAAGTTGGAACTAATGGTTTACATTATAGTTTTCTTTATAATCAGGGTTTTTGTTACATCCTTATTTAATATAATATAAAATTATTGGTGATTAAATATGTTGCTTTAGTGTCTTTAAGACATGGAGATAAGAGAGAATTTGTTACACCAGCTAAAGTCTATATTTTTGTTGTCCACAGCTTCATTGTTTTGATTCTTACATGAGAGCTACCATTAGACTGAATTATTTCATGTGTCCTATATCTGCAAGCTTGTTTTTTTTAGATTTACCGTTTTACTTCTAGTAGTGGCATAGGCTGCTGGGTATGTTTCCAGCTAGCCTATAGTCATTCATATTTTGTTTAAGGCATAGTTATGCACCCTAATGTTACCACACAGAAGTCCAATGTGTTCTGCTTGATTTGCATCTCCAAATTTTGTGCTCACTTACCATCTTTTTGTCCGTCAGATGTTTCACTGTTTAACTTCCTCTTTCAATGCACAGATTTCACTTGCAAAATGGCATCTGCGCTGTATCTAGGCAGTGTGTTACATCCGAAACAGTACCTAGCAACATGCAAAAGGTCAAACCATAGGCCTCTGGTATTGGTCTAACCACTTCACTGGCTCTGTTGCTCTGTAAACCAAGATACCAGGCAAACATAATGTTAAATAAAAATCAGCTTTGTGAAAGATATTTGAAAATATCTTTTTTTTTTTTTTTTTTTAATTACACATTAAACATGTAAAAATTACGCATTTTTTCTAATGCTGAATTCATTATACTGTTGCTCTACACCTGAAGGAATTTACTCTGGTAATGAAAATATACTCTGTATTTACAACATCAATATATTACTAAAAAACTTTCTATTACTGCAGCACTGTCTTGACAATGTTAAGAGAAGTCTATTTAACTATGTGAAGTAAGCAATACCAGTGAGTCCAGAAAATAAATATTGCATGTTTAGTAAGGTAATCTGGAAAAATGGAGAATGTTTATAACTTGTCTCTATTGCAAGGAATAGTTTAGTTTTACTCACGAAACTGCTTAGTTGCATGAAAATAAATCTCCAGAATTATTCATAAATTTATATATTTTATCTTTTAGATGCAGACTTTGCACAGTCGTCAATATTTTCTATATCTGAATCTCTGTCTCTTTTTTGTTCTGCTTTTGTATTACTGCTGATGAAAACCCACGCGTTCTCTAACTGCAGCAGGAACTCTGATTGCACTTGTAGAATTCTACTAATTACACCCCCAGGTATAACCTTCTCTATCAAAATTAAGAAAGACAAAGCAGGAAGTCTGCCCTTGACTGCAGATTGGCTTATATGTTTAAAAAGCCAGTTTGACTTTCTGTGCTAATTCAAGCACTTCCATTCATTACTGGCAATTATTACAATTTTTATACTACTTGATATCAGAGCATGCCTTTGTGAGGAATTCAGAAGTTTTAAAAATCAAAACTCAATCATGCTTCTGAGAAAACCTAGAAATTGGAAAATAACCACAATAATTTGAAGAATCTTTTCAGAAGATAATGGAGCCTGCAGAGTTTAGCTTCATACCATGAGAAAGGTTTACTAGAACATTTTCTATAGGCAATCTCTACCACAGGTGGAAGACTATGTCTGACTTAGCAGAGAAGGTTGGGCACACCATGCACATACAAAACCAGAAACAGAAAAAAGGCAAACAACTGCAAGCCAACCCACAAACCAGAACAATTCTGAGCCCATATTAACTGGCTTCAACTTTTACGAGAACTGTGAAGATCTTGATTCCTTTCCACGGACAGTCAAGAGACAATTCTTGAAAGTTTTGTCGAAATTAGAAAAATTTAATTTGTGTGTTTCAGTTCTTCCCAAGGATCTTTAAGTCATTTGAGTGTGTCGCATGCATCTGATTCTTCCTTGCTCTTTTGTCTCCAGAGCAGAAAGGACAGTTAAAATGACACTAAAAAATCCAGTGTAGTCAGGGTTGGAAGCCTGGGTGAAGTCTGACTTGCCCGACTTCCAACAGCAGGGAGACTTGGCCACCATCAGGGTCTTCTCTCCAGAGACACCCTCATCCATGTTACAAAACACTTGCAACTCATGTATTTGGCCTCCTTATTCCTGGTCATAAGAACTTTTCACAGGTCTTGGAGATCCGTAATACCTTTCTACAGCCCTCTCTGACTTGCTGGACAGCTACTTTACTTGCTCCAGCTACTTTAGAAGTTGCAGCCTGACTTAAGGGATGGTGTCTCCCTTTGCGGCTATTATTTTGGTTCTCAGCACTAGAGCACCCAGAACAAAATTGTCCATCAACTCCTGCCTGGGGCTGCTTCCACACTGATCACAAACAGAACTTCAAAATCAATGGAAGCCCATTGCCTGCAGAATATCCTCCCTACCTTGTTTGTGATGCACAGGAATGGACAATTCCCTACCTGCTGCCATGTCTCTTCTTGCAAACAGCAGGATGCATCTCTGCTCTTGGGCAAGGGGAGGAGAAAGCAGGGTGTGCTGCCCCTAGCTAGCTGTGCCTGCTGATCCTTATCCAGCTGAAAGCAGATATGTGCTCTTGTAGCACCTGGTTAGTGCTCCAAACCACCTAGCATAGTGGTTTGGAGCACTAGCCAGGCTCAGAGGAAAGGATAAGGGAAGGGGAAAGCTGGATTAGATATATTTACCCAGAGTCTCACAGGGGTATATGTGCTGGATTATGGAAAAGATCCACTGCACATTTAGGATTATTACCTATCTGCCTTTAGCACATCATCAATGTATAGATGTATACAGAGGTGTGTGTGCTCTTGTGCATGTGTGTATGTGTGCACTTGCTTTTACAAAACCCCTTTCCCACATTTCCACATCCCATTTGATCTCAGTATTGAAGAGAATCAGACCTATCTCCAACCACATTTGAAACTCAGACGTGCTTTTATAAAGTTGCTGGATGTTGTGGCTAAGAACCTTGCCTATGTTGTTGCTGTGTGGTTGCTTTTTTGGGCAGTCCAAAATAAAGCATCCTGCTCCAGAAGACATCCAGTTTGCGTATTAAGCACAAGGGATAGACAGACAAGCCAGAAGATGACACAAAATAAGGGGACAAGTTCATTAGTGTGGCAAATTTTGCTGTGTTATCCCTCCAGCTCAACTTGGAAAGAACCTCAGCAAAAGGGAGTTCTGAGAACACTGTGGTAGTTAAGTAGAGGGTAATGATTGCAGATGGGATGAATGTCCTCATCTGACTAGTCTCAGTCTTAACAATCCTTAGAAATCTTGCTACAATTAAACTTTTAAGGGTCCTGAGAAGCTGTCACAGCTCCCAAGGTACTTCATGATGTAGACATTATGGCATGAGCAGGCTTCAAGAGGCGTGCAAAAGCAAAGCTAGGCAGCTTATATTTAGCTTTACAAAGAGATGGGAGCCCACAGAGGAAGGTGAAGACAAGGGTAGACTATTTTCAGTGACAGTAATGTACATGTTCTCTCAAGAATGCTAGCAAAGAGCTCTTTTTTCCACAAAACCTGTGTCTGGGTTTCCCATAGCTTTTCTGACAAGGGCATTATAGGAGAATATCCTCAGCCTTTCACAAAATCACCAGCAAAGCAGCATAATGTGAAGGCAGCCATTATAAAAGGCACCTCTTCTATTTATGTTACCTGTTGCCCTAGTTGGAACATTTTCAGGTGAGAAAACAGGCAAAAGCTTATAGAAGGAAAATCCTCTGATGTTGAACTGGCACTGTCCCTCTGTTCATGGCTACATTTAACTCGTGTTGTGAGTCTATATATCAGCTTCCTCATGTCTCACCCTAGATCCTGAAAGTAATTTTTCTCCAGGTGGGTTTTTTCTTAAGATGCTGAGGCAGACTGGGTTTGGGCATTTCCTTTGTTCCTTACATTATAGACTATACTTTCAGGGACAAAACCTTCTAACTTTCTCTCTTCTGTTTGAAATTATGTTTATATTTGGCTGTAAAATACACTTTCATTAAGGAAAATGCATTCAGTAAAGAATTTGGAGAATGCCTTTTCATCTGGGAAATAGATTTTTTTTCCAGTTTGCAGCAATGCAATCTGAAATAGCAAGACTTTCAGAAATGAGACAAATTACTCTTATTTTAACTATATAGATAGTAATGCTATCTCAGGAATTCAGGTTTGACAATCTTGGCTTCCAAAGGAGCCTACAGTAACTACATGCCCCAACTCTCACCTTCTTATCATACCACAAATTCTTCCAGAGTGAAAGAAATAATATATATTTGCAGGCCTAATTTAGATAGTGTCTCACCCACTGTAGACACTGATCAGATAAAAAGAAACATATAAAAAATTTACTTTATTAATAACTTCTTGTCTCTTTTCTGGGCTACACACCAATCATCGCTACAAGAAGATGCACTGTGGATTTAAGTCACTGTTTTGTAAAGTGCTTAAGAGAAGACTCACTGTGGAGCAGACTGCAAGTACCGTGTCCTGCCACTGTCTCCTCTTAGACTGATTTAACAAGCCTGCCTGACCAGTGACATTTTCTCTTTCATTCAGTAAAATCCTGTTAACTGTATTTGCTGTTGGCTAGCCCAGAGCCCATCTTGGGGGTGAGGTCTCTAGCCCATGCAGTGCTCTATATTGCTTTGATTTTAATGAAGTTCATTATAATGCTAGCCAGAAGTATTTTTCTTTTTCTCTTAAGTGGCAACGCTATGGAATTTGAAAAAAACACATTTTCATTGTGGTTATTTACATTTCCTCAGATTGGTAGTCCTTTTTCTTCAGTGAGGAAAACCATTAAAGTAAAAAAGCAAGGAAGACGCAAACCCATTTCTGATTCCCCGTTATTTGTGGAATACAATTGGATTTTAAAGGAACATATTCTTTGGTAACTATGATGCAGACTGTTATTAAATCCTCACATCTACTTTTACATTACATTCTCAGTTCTTTATGTACAGACTTGCTTGGATTTCAGCTACTTCACTCCTGAAAGATCACTCCGTTTGGAAATAAGTGCTATTTGGCCTTGTTCAGGACATAGGAAAACTTTGTCTGAACTAACAAGAGTAGATTATCAAGTAATAGTCCATTTGGCAAAAAATACGTATTTTTCCAGGAAAAAAAGAATGATACTATCAGGTGAAGGTGGATGATAGCTTTCTATATTATCTTAATTTATTATCACTAGTGTGATGGGACAAGAGAGTGTTAATATGTTTCTCATCATCTTGGTATGAAAATTCACACTGCCAGTTTCCTGCAGGTGGTTCAAGGAATTATCTATCTCCTCTGTACCTGGCAATTCCAGGAAAACCATGATGATTCAGTTCACTGGCTTTAGACTCTAAGGAAGACGACATAGTCCGCTTACTAAGAGATGACATCTATTTCCAAAGTACTTGAAAACTGACAGGATAGGAAATGGTTAAAGAAAAAACAAAAAACAAACCAACACCAACCCAGCGACTGAAGTGATTTGGGCCAGGCCATACAAAAGATGGTAAGAGGGACATTTGGTAAATGATACCTTAGTCCTAACTACCTACATTAATTCTTAATTAACTTTCCATTGTCCTTGTCAGATTACACTGTTAATTCCCATTAATTTTTTTTTGCAGGCAAATTTAGATATATCCTGATTGTATCTGTATGAATCTGGACTCTTCTCAGGATGAAAAATTGTATTTGGATAGTTTGTCCAGAGCCAGTTAAATGAAGGGCTTCACCAAGGAAAAATAATTTGAGAGGATGCTCAGAGAGTTTATAAAAGTTCATTTTAAAGTGAGGATGATATCAGCTCGAGTCAAGTATTATACAAGAGGCCGACATTTGATTGGTTTCTGTAGCCAAATTCTTAGCTAATATCAGGAGTTTAAGCCATTTTCTGCAGAAGTGAGTTATGTTTACTCTAGAGGTCCTGCCATTTGCTGTGTGTACATCTGCCAAAAGTAGACATTTTCTGGTATTTTGTATCTATGCTGAAGTCTTTGCTGCACCAAACCAGAGACTAAATTCCTAGGCAAGAAAAAATGTATGCTCATGTAATTTGAATGCTGGTGTAAACAGGCCTTGTGAGTTCACTCAACTGTGTCACTTGTTTATTTCCTAAAGAAATAAAAAAATTACTATTAGAAACATTACATCATGTCATGTCATGTCATCCCTATACCAGTGGCTAACTCCTTCCCTTTAAGAATTTATAACATATATATAACATGAGCTTTTATACTTTACAGATTTTGGAGCAGCTCAGGTGCCACAGATGTAGACAACTTCACACAGTAGAAATACTGGAGATGCTAACAAAGTTTAATTGAAACACTTCTTCACTTTTCCTTTTTTCATGTTAAGAATTTGAATTATTCAAAGTGTTCGTCTTTTACAAAGAAAATTTTGTATGGTTGGGTAACAGATTTTCTGTTCTTCCAGGTAATAGGGCCTGTTCTCATTATGTAAAAATATAACTGGAAAATTAAGGTTATCATCTTTTTAAAGATCAAAAACTTGTATTGCTCAGAGTTTCATGTTGACTTCTCAGTATGCTTAGCCATAGTTAAAGCATGCCAGTTTCTCACAGTGAAATTACACTCCAGATAGAGGTCCTATATAGAGATGGCTATTTGCAGTTTTCTCTTCAGATAGACAGGGGATAACATGTTCACGTGGACTGAAGCCAGAAATTTTTAGCTGTGAACATCTTAGAGCCATCATCTAATACCAAGATTTAAAGTGACAAGTAGTAAGAGTAATGATGACATTATTCTTTGCTTGTAAGGCCAATTATTGCCTCTAATTCATGATATTCTAGTTACAGATGAGGAAGATTTTCCATTACAAGCTTCTTCTCTGTGTCTGTGTCGTGTGAAGCTGACATTTCTCACAGTAGCTGTCAGTCCAGTCATAAGAGGATTTAATGATTAATGAGATTCACTTTTTGCTGTTTCCAAGGTGCTTCAAATCCCACATAGTATACTAGAGGGAAAAGTGGGACACTTAAGGCTGATGCATTCAGCCTAGAACAGTGTCAGCTTTTTTATTGAAGCTAATACCTATACATAGGTGACTGCTTGTCACAATGACCAGAGGTTTTGGTAAAGTAGGAAAACATTAATGTCTTCTCTGATCTGCAGGCATCCCCACACACTTCTGTGAAAGTAAATCTTTTGACATGCAAATGGAAGCTGTGTGATCTTTTCCTTGCATTGAAGGGAAGATTGTAGAAACGCATGGTCTTCATATTTTTTTGCTTTCTTCAGTTATTTGTAATATTATTTTTCGACAATATTAGATTTTATTTTGTCAGCTTTCCTTGTGATTTTTGACAATTTTTCTATCTGAAGTATTTGTGCTATTGTAGCTTTTAGAATCTGCATCTGGTATTAGGGCCCTGTGGTTCTTTGTATGTGCATAACGCTGGGATTTTGATAATGTGGAACAAAGCAGGATTGTTTAAGAAGAGAGATGACTGACAGGAATATGATTGAGGTCCATCCTGACAGGAACAGAGAAAATAAATAAGGAAATTAATGTTTCTCACATTAAAATAATTAGGGGACCTCAAATTAGACCAAGGGGTAGCACATTCATAGCAAGGAAAGGACACGGCTTGTCACATAATATGTAGGTGAGCTGTGGGCCTCCTTCCTCCAAAAAATATTGCAAGCTTAATTTTTCCTGGATTCAGAAGGAGACAGGACAAATTAATGGAAAACAATTCTTCCTGTTCCACCTGGAGGGTGGTTAATTTACAGAGAAATTATTTTGGCTTATGATGTTTCCAGAGCCACAAAACTTAACAGCCATGATAATATTCTGGAGAAGTACAATTGCAGCTCTGTCCTGACCTTGCATAGATTCTAAAGTATGTGGTTTTGTACATTGATGGGAATCAGGACCACATGGGCCTTTGATGTGATCCAGTTTGACTCTTTGTATGTACTTTATATTCCAGTCTTTGAATTGTTTTGCTCAAGAAAAAGAAATGAGCACTGGGGAGAGTATCAAAGTGGTTGTTGATCTCGACATAAGTCTGATGGCATTCAAACAAAGTCAGTTTCTCATAGCAGAATTAAAGAAAACCTAAACATATTTTGACAACTGAAGGTGCTGGAAATGTCATTATTTCCCCACATGTGTACACAAGGGCAGTTCAGGATAACTCAATTGAATGGATCAAAAAATATTGGAAATGGTAAGGGCAATCTTTGGACATGTCTATTTCATCATGGGGAAAAAAAAAATTCTCTTGAAAATAACAGTGAGCCTCCCCTGGGTTTAGACAGTCTTCAGTCTGGTTCAAGAAAGCCCTCTTGTAAACTTGTAAAGGACTTAGTAAACTGAGTAAAAGAAAATATATGTGTAATTATGTCTGAGGCTATCATTGATTTGCAGATTTCTGTCATCAGCATTTGAGATGGTCAATATACAAGGATATCACTGTCTGATGATCTCAAGCTGTCTGCTCTGAGGGTTTGGAAATATTTTAAGGTGGATGAAAACCTGGTATTTTCCACTCACGATGAAGAGTCCAGAGGCTGTGCATGAAACACAATAGTTACACTGTGAAGTCCAGAAAATAGCCACACAAAGCCCCTTAAGTCCAGTATGCTTATAACAATGTGACAAAGCATAAACCTGTAGGTTGTATGCAAAATGTGTGCCAGCAATGAAAAGTGAAGAATTGGTTCACAGATGCCTTTACAGATAAACTCTATTTTCTCTAAATTCCAGAAGATATTTTAAAAAAGCTTTTTGCCACTTTTCAGTGTTTTCTGACTGAATCAAATATTTCTATCAAGAAACAAAAAGCAACAATACATAGATAAGTGGATTGGGAGCTGTTAGGTTATGATGGGTCAGGGAACTGCACAGGCGTGTTCTGGGATTCACTGATAGATAAAAATTTCTGGAAAAGCTAAAGTAGACAGTTACTCCAGCAAAGAGTGAAGATGAGGTTTGGGCGGACTTGGAGAATGAGAATCTCAACAAGTACATGTGATCACTTTCTCCTACACCTCAAAGATGAATGGGACCCAAAGGTAAAATTGTGAGTGAGAGTTTATTTAAAAGAAGTCCCTTGCTAAATGCAGGGACTGTTGTCTATACTCACCTTTGGAGTCTCAGTCCATTAATCTATCTATCCAAAAAGCACTTCATGAGCTTTTCACTGAGAGCCCACACAGGTCTCATTGCCAGCAACAACTGCTCTCACACACTGTTGAGTAAGGGAACTTGGAATCATAAACCCAAATTTTTGCTTAAGGATTTGGGAGAGTGAGCTTGCAAAGTCATGAGCATGTTACAGGAAAGAGCCAGACTCAGCAATTGCCCAAAGAAGAAAGAAAGATTTACAGTAAAATTTCTTTCCCTTGGGCAGGCGCATCCCAGATGCCTTATCCTGACTTTTTTTGACAGGCAGCACTACAGAATAATTGTATAATTATATAAATGTATTTTCAAGAGAGGTAGAGATAAATTTTCTTAATTATGCTAATTCATCCAGTAAGATTTCACTCATAACAGTTCTTCCTCATTGCATGTTTACTTCTTTGCTGCACTTCATTGTTTATTTTTAAAACCCTCAGAAATCTGGCATCCAGATTCTTAAGCCACAAAAAAAGATCACAGTCATAAAGATGGCAAGGCTGTAATTTGTATTACTCAATTCTGTTGTAATATTGCCCAACTGCCAAGGACTGAGCTTTGATATTGTTTTGTTCTGTTGTTAAGCTTACTAGAGGGAGGAGAATGGAAAAGAAAAGAGAAGTGGTTTTCCGAAGAACTTTGCTTACATTTAGGAACTTCCGGTACATGATCTGATTTTCAAGGTTATATATAGTAAGAAGACGTCTTCTTTTCTATGTGTTACTTCCCCTAAACAAACTTATGTAGTTTTCTGTCACTTTAAAATTTTGTGTGCCTACACTGGTGCTCAAAGGGAAACTCCCACCCTAGTATTCCTGTTCTCACTCTTCTGCTTCAGCTGGCATAAACATTTATGCAACAAAACAGTCAGCCAGGCCTAAGGACATATCAGCTGAAATGTATCCTTAAAAAACATACTTAAAAACTGTCAGACTTGAGTTATTGTTAAGCTGTGTGTGTCCTTCACCTAGCACAAGGGAAGTCTGCTGAATTGCAGTGGGCTGCAGCATGAGATGTGGCTGCCTTCCTTAGTGGTTTATGAAAATAAGGATTTTCATGGGATTCAGCTCATACACTTCATCTCTGCAGCAGCAGAGAGCACCAGTGTCTTCATCCTGCATTAGCAGTGTGAGTCTTCCATCTCTGATAGTAGTGTGTCCTCATGTTTCCAAGGGGATAGTTGACTGAGTGAATTAAAAGTGCTGCCTCTCTTTACCTTGTTCCAGAGAGATGTGCAGTTGTCAAGAGAGTCTGTTTCTTTATAGGGGTGGGTCTAGCCATTTGCTGTTGGGCTCTTACGGTGTAACCACAGCATTCATATTTTCAGATTATTGCAGGAAATTGGTGTAACTGCTTGAAAGATTTGCTGTCTTGCTCTTGTTATTCTTGGAGCAAAGCATTCATGTACAGATTGACATAAATTAGGCCAGACTCCATTCTGGTTCGTAGTTACTCCCATGGGACTCGACTGTTTCCTTGGCAATCCGTATGTTACACAGATTAAGACATTTGTATCTTCTTTTGTATTTTCAGAGCTGTGCTGGCATTGAAGGACCAGGTTGCTTTCTTGAACCCTGTTTTCTGGCTCCAGTCAACCCTTGGCACACAGGGAGACAAGGAAGAAGAGACTAACAGGGAGATACTTCTGTCCATGTCAATGCATGCAGACTTAAAGAGCAGAAAAGAGATGACTGATAATCCCAGTGAATTTAGAATTTGAAATGCTTGCTGTTTTCTGGAAAATGAAATGGACCTGTTTTGTGTTCCCTGTAAAGTTTTAAACCTCTTTTTGTAACCAGCAGGAAAATGTTTCCTTTTGAGCTAGTAATAGAGTGATGGATTCAAAAACATTAACAGATGTGATTCTTCACCAAAAGTTACTCACAAAAAGACACATTTCTGCCCTGCAAAATAATAGGTGCAATGTCCATCACTGTCCACAGGGAGGGGAACAAATCCTGGCTCCTAGCATGCACTGGGATTTTTGCAGAGAGAATGCAGTTTGTCTGCACTTAAACAGAGTGAAAATAATCTGATTGTATTTTACTAAACAGACAAAATGTCCTGGCCAAGACTGCAGGGTAAATTTACCTTTTGTTTAGAGGCAGTTTTAACAATCAGTCTGAACCTGAAGAGAAAGAAGGATATATTTCTTAAATATCTCTGCAATAGCAATACTATTTTACTGGGTTGGAGGTGTGCCTAACTGGTAGTAGGATCATGAGCAGGAAGCCATGAGAAAATAAGATTAAATTGAACTTTTATGGGTATTATGCAAGAGGACTGTTATGTCTGTTGTTCTGGTCATGTTGAATCTAGGGCCAAGCTAGTTCCTCCATTTGTAGAATTCTTGAAGGCAAAAGTATTCTCCTTCATTATGCCAATCTTCATTTCTTTCCTACATTGCTTACATTCAAGAGCTGTGTTGTTTAATCATTTCCTCTTACACTCTCCAAAAAATCCCACTCCTTTCCACCTGTTTCTACATAGACCTTTTGCTAGCAATTCTGCTCTTTGTGACAGGTTACAGGATGGAATTAAAGCTGACTGTCTTGATCTAGGGGAAGCCGTCCCTGGCCCTGACAGGAGTGTTGGAACTAGATGATCTTTAAGGTTCCTTCCAATCCAATAATTTTGTGATTCTATGACCCCAGCTCCTACAAAGTGTATTTAATGGTGAAAATGTGGTCACATTTTCCACACGTTCCACACTTCTTGACATGAGCGGTGATCCCTGGGCAGAGACATGGTTTTCCATCATGTCATTTCTTCAAGGCGAATAAACAGTGCAGATGCACTAATTCACAAGCCTGTAGTCCTCCAAAGAGCACAGCCATGTGAGCATGGGACTGTGATGAAACTGGCATGGCTAGATATTTGCCTAGGGTGCTTTTGTACTGTACTCCATTCATGGGGCTTTAAGGGATTTGAGAAAAACCACAAAAGAAGTGTGGTCCTCTAATCATGTCACTTGGCAAGGAAGTCCAGACCCTTCACTCTTAGTTTAATGTTAATGGCTTTTTTTTAGATGTTTGAATGCAGCCACAGTGCTCAGGACTCTGGTCAGCCTGGACTGAGTCTAGTATAAAATATTTTCTTCCATGAATGTTACTGGACCAACAATGGCAATGGGGAAATCTAATTTAGGCTGATGCACATAGACTAATTATACTGACCCGTCAAGCTCTTATGTCATTCTCACTATAGTACTGCAAAATTCCATGAGAATGCCTATTTAGAGAATTATAAATACCAGGTTATAGTTTTAAAAAGGACCTGCACTTTATCTAGTTAAAAACATTCAAAATTTCAGGAGAATTCAAAACAAAAATGAGAAAATATTCTGATGTTGACAGCCACTATAGCAAAATAATGTAGCTTTTTTTACATCTTGAGTAGGAAAAATGTCAGCTGAAAACACTGCCTGCAAAATCAGCCTGTTTTGTTGAGATGAAAAGGATTCCTAACATATGCTGTGGATCCCTGCTGGAGGTTTTGCTAGAGGATGTTTTGCTCAGCTTTCACATGGAACTGTGACATACCTTTTCTTTATGGATTTCCCTAATATATGCAGAGTGATACTTGTTCGGATTTGTTTAGATCATGTTTGTTTTCCTGGGTTTCTTCTAAAGGAGTTTTGGTTCTGAGTGGGAGACACTTTTGAGTCATAATGACGTGTGTGTGACTGATAATGCAACTGATTAAACATTGAAGAGTGGGAAAAATCTAGATAATTTCTGTCTGGTCTGTAGTGCAGAACTCAAATTGGGCATGGTGCTCGTGACACTGCAGACATCTGGAGGTCTTCCTAAGTAAACATTCAGACAGATTCAGTCAGAACCTGGTACTGCCTGAGACCAGAGCAGGGAAGTCACTTGCTGCAGGGATGAATAGCGCTGAAAGTAGTAATAAGCAATGTTCTTCTGAAAGCACAGATGAGAAGAAGAATAATACTGTTATTTTTCATGCAGATATCAAGCCAGAGATGGAAGACTGCTTGTGGGAAGACATAACTGCTTAGCTGCAGGTGAGCAGAGTTTAATCAAGCCATATTCTGTTACACAGAGATGTGTTACTATCCATGGGTAAAGCACACTGGTGTAGTCCTCCCTGGGAGCAGTAGCAAAACTTCAGGTAGGTGATACAAAAAACATTTTCTTCTCAAACAAAGACTATAATTAAGTTTGTCAGGAAAAGTTTTCTGTCATACTTTTTTCTGTAACTTGTGTTACAGTGAAGTAAAATTGATCAGCAATAGTTCACATTTCCAGGATAAAAATATTCTGTGAGCTATCTATGCTCTTGAGAATATTTGAAAATTAACTCATGAAGATCCCCATTTGGCTACTTGCATAGAGTAAATACTAATAATACTAATAATACTAATACTGATACTAATATTAATACTAATAAACTTAAGAAGTGCAATTCAGAAGCAGCTAAGCTTCCAATAATTTTCCTGGCCTAGATTTCCAAATGGCCTGGTGTTCCTCTGTCTTCTTTGTTTTGTAACTTCAAAAAGGGGAGAAAAAAAAGGAAAAACAAAGTGGACCTTCACTTTCCTTTGAAGGAAAAGAATTGCTGCTCCATGATGCTCAAGAGCTCACCTAAAATACATGCACTTTTGAAGTTAAATTACCAAATTTCAGTCTTGAAAATGCTTATGCACAACTTAGATTTACATCTGTCGCTTTTTCTATGGGCTCCAATGCTAAAGAGAGATGTAAGTTCTTGCATGACGTTGAACAGGACTGCAAGGAAACAGGGCTGTTTACAGTTTGGCTACTGTGTTTCTGTCTCTGGCAGGACTGTGAAATATTACAGCAGGCTGATTTTAAACACTTTGATTCATTGCTCTACTGTGTAGAGAAAATATCTGTAACTCAGAAGCTGAAATTATTCTTGGACAGGAGCTGTCTTTGAATTTTAACAGAAGTGTCAGAAAAAAAGCTGCTGTAATGTACAGGACTAGAATTCCAATTGAACCTTGAAAGAAAAACTTGATTGTCTAAAAATATTAAGCTGTTTGAAACGGTGATGTATTTTTTCTTTTCCTCTTATGAAGAACATATAAAATAGTGGGGTTTGCAAATGTCTGCTTTCACATTTCAGATTGTGTAGCTGCTGCAGGCATAAAGCACTTTGCCTAACTATTGCCCAGCAGACATAGGTACCGTGTACAGGATTTTTTACATTGGGATGCAGTCTGGGATTGTGGATGCTCTTAGACTACCATAGTTTGGGGGCAGGATTCAACAACTCCCCATGCACTAATTAATTTTGAACTCATTAAGTTTTGGTTACTCTCATGTGAACAGGCTGTGTTTTACTCTCACAAGTGTAGCACATCGTTCTAGCCCAGTTTCTCACTTGCCAGCCAAGATATTTCCAGCTTGCAAGTGGTGGCTTATCATGGTACAGACTGGAGTGAAAATTTGTAATCAAGGACTAGGTGTGGAATAAGATCTCCCTTCCATGCAAATCTAAAGCGAACCAACTTGGTAAGCAGCTTTTAGTAGCAATTAGTTATTGTTATTAATTATAATTGTAAGAATTATAAATCATCAGTCATAACAACAACAACAACAACAACAACAACAACAACAACAACAACAACATCATGTTGATATATTAATTTCACTAAGGTAAGTACTGTGGCACCATCTCAATGTAATTTTCTCCAGGAAAGAGAAGCATTTCACAACAGTGAATGGCAAAAGCAGGACATAGCTTGTGACCTGAATATCTGTACAGATCAAGGCATGAGAAATCCTTTGGAGAAGAACAGAGCTGGATGGAAATAGAAATGTGCAATACAAAACTAGCTATCAAACAATTCAATATGTTTCTCATGATTTTTTTCTAATTTGGTTTTAAACAGGGAAAAAGTCTCAGAATGAAGGTTTTGTCCAAACTACATATGGTTTGCATGGACAGGGGAGAAGTGAACAGTGGGGACATCTTGACTTCAGTAAGGCTTTTGAGGCTGTTTCCCCTGCGTGCCCATAGGTAGCTCAGGAAGTCTGGGCTAGCTGAGAGGACAGTGAGGTGAATTGGGGAACTGTCTGAATGACAGAGCTCAGAGGGCTGTGACCAGTGCCACAGGGTGTAGCTGGAGGCCTGTAGCTGGTGGGGTTCCTCAGGGGTCAGATCTGGCTTCAGTCTTGTTCAATGTACTCATGAATGACCTGGAGGCCGGGACAGAGCGCACCCTCAGTGAGTCCCCTGACAACAAAGCCGGGAGGAGTGACCAACATCCCAGAGGGTTGTGCTGCCATTCTGTGAGACCTGGATGGGCTGGAGGGATGGGAAGAGAAGAAACATCTGAAATTCAACAAAGGTTGGTGCAGGGCCCTAGACCTGGGGAGGAACAACCCCAGGCACTAACACAGGCCAGCTGCACCAGCTGGAGAGCAGCTCTGTGGAAAAGGACATGTGGGTCCTTCATGTTCATGGTGGACAGCAAGCTGTCGATGAGCCAGCAGTGTGTCCTGGTTACCAAGAAGGCCACTGGGATCCTGGGGTGGGTGCATTAGGAAGAGCACTGACTGCGGGTTGAGGGAGAGGATCCTGATCCTCAGTACTGGTGAACGACATCTGGAGTGCTGTAAGGAAAACTGGTAAAATCTAATCTAATCTGAAGACTATAAAGATCTTGCAATCCAATCAAAAATCACAGATGAAATCTACATAAAATCTAAGAAAAATTAGATAAATTAGATGTGTTCATGGGTATGACTGGCATGAAGGGAATTAAGATTAGGTTGTGATAGGTATCTTGTTATCTTTTAAGCAGTGGGCTTCTGGAGTCTGGACTGGGAAGAGGAGCTGGCCTTGCTTTTTCATCCTCAGAAGTGACCCAATGATAGTACAAGCCTGTTGGTTTTCCCTTATGGAAGTTTAATACCACACGGAAGGTAGCCCAAATGTCGCATGCAGTCATTTATGCTCATGCAAATATGTTTCTTGTCAGCTATTTTCTTTTCTCCCTTTCCACAGCTCAAGGACACTGCAGAAAATGGGACAAGGACACCAGTCTCGCCAACAGCAGGGGGTGAGTTGAACACACAGCTGCTGCTGCATCTTCAGGTGTGCTGGAGAAGAACAAGGAAGGGGAAATATTTCACACCTATATAAAGTGTACCAGAGGACCTCAGGGCAGCTTCTGAGATCCTCCCAGTTGAACTGGGCCAGCAGCTCCATCTCACTTGGTTTTGTTCAAATTATCCCAAGAAAAGTAAGTCAGGAAAAACAGAAATACTGCCTATTTGTCTTGTCTTCCTTTCCAGATAGAAATAGGACACATTTCCTCTGACCAATTTAGCTGTTCTGCAACATGGCATTCCAGGCTAGCAGGAGACTGTATTTCCTCGGGTGCTTTCACATCTTTCGGTAGCTCTCTTGCAATTGGGCCGAAATGAAATACATCCTCCCACATATCCATTCTGCTTTCCAGAATAAGAAGGAAATCTCTACAATTTGTCCAGGGATAAGAACTTGCATAGCAGATGGCTAAACTGTCATTGGTCTGTCTGAACTCCATGTTGTAGAATTACTGACTGAATTTGCCAGCTATTTCAGTGTATCACCTTTTTGTTTTTCCTACTGTCTTCAATTTCTTTGTTTTTTCTGGTGACACAGATGATTGTTATTTTAGTTGCCCAAAAGGGACTATGGGTAAGAACACTTAGCACTAACAGTTTAGAATAATACACTTGTCCTTACCAAGCAGATTTATCACAAGCAGGCTCCAGGTGGACAGTAAGTTGGACATGAACCTGCTGTGTGCCCTTGCAACAAGGAGAACTAAGTGTGCTGAGGCTGCCTCAAAAGAGAATAGCTAGCAGATTAAGGCATGCAACTTTCCCACAATCTTCTCATTCTAAGGAAGAAAACATTCTTCTGTCTTATGCGTGAGGTGTTTATCCTCACATGGATGTATCACAGGAAAACTTTATTCCTCTGTTAGAATTGAAAAGAAGCAGTTCTGAAACCTGAAGCCCTGAAATAATATTTTGGCTGAGCCATGTGCTTCTTGCTTATGATTGAAGTAATCATGCAGTCATAAACTGACATGTTACTTCAAAGTTCAAAGGATTTTGAAGTTCAAAAGAACATATAATTTGGTTGACTGTGTTCAACAACATCTCAGCTGAGAAGATACTACTCTGCAGTTGTTAATATCAGTAGGTAACCAAAAATGATTTCATGTTAGGTGTAGTAATCGTATTAGTTTTTCTTGTTTATTTAGACAGTTCAGCTAATTGAAGGCCTCTGCAAGCACAGTAAGAACTGATACAGACATAGTGAGCTAAAACCTACTGAGTTAATGACTTCAACTTTTCATGTAGGTACTGAGCCTATGACCCTTATTTTAGGACTATGTATGTCTTTTAAGGAAACCCTAAGGTACCATTATCTTCCCTTCTTCTACCAAATTTAAGCTGGCTATAAATTTAAAAAGCACCTACTGCCGTAATGCTGACTTGAGCTGACTATGCTTGTTCATAGGGAAGTATGAGTAGTATTTTCACTTTTTTAGAATTTCTGTATTGGAGAATAAACTCAGTGAAACAGATGAAGAGCAGGCTGGATTTCTGGTATTAATATTATTTTTGGCCCAAAATTTCATGTCTGACTGTGACTAGAGATGTTGTTTCAGCTAAAGCTTACCACAGCCACCCAAGATAGTAAAATGGAGGCAGCTATTCTCTTGTTTCTACTCCAAAATGTGACCTCATCATTGCAGTCAGATTCAAAGTAATGCATAGATCTTTTTGCTTTATTTCTTTATTTATTGTTTACTCACAGTAAACAATGACCAAATACAAAAATATATTTATGTCTCCTGCTTAGAATGTCAGTTTACATGCCAAGACAGAGGTGGTTTGATTCTTTTCATAAATAATTTTTCTCCTCTCTCATGTAATTATATGTGGGTTTTTTGGTTTGTTGTTTTGTTTTTTTTTAAATTAGATGTAGAAATATTTCAGATTTTTTATGATATTTAATCTGTCTTTCTGGTCAGCCTGAGAGAGATGTTTCAGCAGCTAATTCCACAGGTTAATAAAGTACAATATGGGGAGAAAATTCTTTTAGAACTTTTAGACCAGTTGTCTTTCTTTCCTCTAAAAGCTTCAATTCCTTTCTGTTGAAAGAGGGAAAACAGGAGTGATGCTGAGAGAATATCATAACTTGTGTTCTTGCAGCCAGAAGTCTACTGCTTACTGCTACCCTGTCCCTTGTCAGGTTTTGCTTGCAATTAGCCCTTTGACTCAGAGTAGTTATTTCTGTACTGACAGCATACAAAATAGTGTGTGAGAGACAGGTTCATTGACAAAATACAACCACATTTCTTGGCAGTTTGGCTGTTGTATTATTATATGAAGGAATTACAGCCACTGAAATCTGCAATATTCATTTTGGTCTTTGATCCAGTGGTTTTCATTCCTTTATCTGTGCAAGAGCTTTCCCTTGTGTGGTTTGGCTGGCTTGTTTTTGTCCTTCTCGTTGCTTCTAAGCCCAGATGGTCTCGTACACATATCTTTCATGCTGACAGAGGCACAGATTCCAGGAGCATCCCTGCTTCTCCCAAGTTATCCGCTGCTATCCTGTACCTGGGAAAGTACTGTGGACCCAGAAGAAGTGTCAGGAGCACTTCCCAAAAGCTCACGTACAAATCCTTCTGAAGATAGCTGTATTCCTAAGTGCTAAAGGCTACAGTAATGCAACCATAGATGACAATGCAAGAAGCACTAGGCCATAGTTGGTGAAGGAGTAAGCATGTGCTCTGCACACTTGATATAATTTGGCTTATTTTAACCCCCTTTTGTGCAAACTGGAAGTGCACACAGTTCCTTTGCAACAGTTCAGGTAGCATATAAATTGTTGACCTGTAGCAATACAACTTTGTCTGAATCCCAGGCCCTCTATTTATCAACTGTGTTTCTGTTTAAAAAGCCTCAGAGATCCTTGCTGGACTTGTTATACCTGGATTTCAAGGCATGCCATTCCTGCACAGCCAGGTGTGGCCCCTCCTGGGTCACAAGGAGGGCATGCTACCAGCAAGTCAGCTACCAAACCCTGATGGCACAGCTGATGAACTTGGTCCAGTCCTTCCTGCCAGCCTACAGAAAAGTTGGCAGAATGAG
Source organism: Parus major (assembly GCF_001522545.3). Taxonomy (NCBI): domain Eukaryota; kingdom Metazoa; phylum Chordata; class Aves; order Passeriformes; family Paridae; genus Parus; species Parus major. The sequence continues at coordinate 43,136,664 of NC_031799.1, forward strand.
AATGGTGTCACTGAAGCTGCCAGAGGAGCAGTCCTGGCTTCATCTCTTCACCGTGTTATTGCTTAACCTCCCCTTTTCAGGCATCTGTGTTCAAATGGTAATCATGCACCATCAGCTTCTTCTCCAGATGGGAAGGAATGGTGAATTTGGGTCCCCAGAGAATGGAGCTCAAACAGACACTGTGCTCCTTCTGAGAGAGGTCAGCACTTTCCCACTTTAAGAAATGGTTGTCCAGTCTCCTGGAGAGAATAAGGAAAGTCCCTATATTACCATATTTGCCTCATCCAAAGGGCTGATGTTTATGTATTTCTTAGGGTTTTCTGAGATGCTTTAGAGGTGGGCTGATTGTGTTAAGCTCCTGCCAGAAAATTGCTGTAGTTAGATCTTTCTCCCATACACTATAGGGAAGACAAGCTGCCACCTTCAAGGACTGTAAAAATTATGTCTAACCAGTCCCATGCTTCACATAGATGTTTGTTTGCTTTACAGGTATTGAATAGAACCTGAAATTTGTCAGAAGAATTGTAATTGATTTAATTTATGATGATTTTATTTATGATGCCCTACAAGCCCCTGGATTTACCAAAATGCAGCTATCTCACTGTGACTCAACACTTGTAATAACATATTAAGATTGAGGGTGGTGTTCTAGGTTCAGAGGTCCAAAGGTATTTAAATACATAGTTTATTCAGATTAATGAAATCCTGCATAAAACAGTGCAATCCTTATGTGTTTTATTATCAAACATTGTCAGATCTTTATGACAAAACCACATGGTGTGGTTATTGCATTCAGATCTGTCATGGTGGGGTTCTGAGAACTCCTTCCTGGTTCAGCCAGGTTGAGTATGATGGAGTAGTTCAGGACAGGTACAATGGAGTGCCCAAAGATGGATTTAATGTTCACAGAGACTGCATGGTCCAAAGGGCTGCTTCCAAAGACCCGGGGGCATGGTTAACCCAGTATTACATAAGAGTATCTGAGGGTGAAGGTCCAATTGCAAATGTGGACCAGGGAAACGACCTATTATGGAATTATTCCATCAGCATCCCCTCAGCACCCCTCCTCCCAAGGCCTCAGGTTTATTCCCTCCCTGTCAGGAACCTGGTCCAAAGTCTTATTTCCCCCAGCTCATTCAGTTCCCACATCTGCCCCTACTCTTTGAATTGTAAAGACCTTCGGTAAAGATTTCGGAAAAATCCTTAACAGACAACTTAAAAAATAGGGTAGCAACATAAACACAACAACAACTACAAAAATCAGTAAACCTGTTTTGACTGGAGTCCAACTACAGAAATTCCATTTACTGAATAGTCCATTGAACCAGTCACTGTCATCTTCTACTGCAATTTCTTGACTTCTTCCCTGAGAGTCTGGATACTTCTGTGTATGGACTTAAGGTCTGAAAGGTTCATGCAGCACATGCCTTCAAAATCTTCACAACCATATCCTTGGGCTAATAGCAGGAAGTCTATTGTTGCTCTTTTTTGCAGCGTGGCCTGCCTGATGGCATCTACATCTGAGAGCAAGCCACTTAATACAAGGGAGGTGGCACTGGTTTGCTTACTCAGGAGGCATCTGAGATTGTCTAATTGTCCTAAAGCTATTGTTGCAGACAGCCAACATAGTAAAATGGAGGCAGCTATTCTCTTGTTTCTACTCCAAAATGTGGCCTCATCATTGCAGTCAGATTCAAAATGATGTGTAGATCTTTTTTGCTCTATTTCTTTGGCTATTAATCATTTTTGTGCTGGGTGCTGACACAGTGAGCCTCTCCAAGCAACACGGCCCTCCTTTAATGTGTGATAATATGGCAGGCCATACTCTGTTCCCGCGAATGAGAAATGTCCAGATGGCAACTACAACAGGGAATCACCAGACAGGGTTTTAGCAAGGAGTATGACATGGATCAGGATGGGTACCACAAGAAGGAGTCCTTTAGGAGACATGTTCAGTGGAATAACCTGCGGATAGGAGTTAAAAATTCAAAATTAAACATTCTTAGAGAGCTAAGAAACTGGTGGTATTAATCAGAAGTGGCTAAGGGGCAAAAGAAGGCTATCCACAAGCCTCATTGTGTCTTTTCTGCAGGTTCTTCCTGGGTTTCATCCTGTTGAGCTTTTTGGTGTTCCTGTAGAGGCTGCAGATATTTTGATAGTTAGATAGTTTGATATTTTGCTGGAACCCAGTGAAGTCCTTTATCTGTAGAGACACAAGCATATCCCTTCCCTCAGGAAATTACTGGGAAAGGCCCTAATGTTTGGCTGGTTTCTAGATTTTTAATTACAGCTAGTGGTCTTTCTTTTAGCTGTGCTTGCACTGTATTGGAAAAATGTCAAATACTTAGGAGGTTAGGCTCCATAAATGAGTTGTTCAAGAAATTAAAAACATATGTAGCCTTACTGAGCTTCCCTGTAATGGACAAGGTTTCCATTCCCCTTTTTCTTGTTTTCTTAAAAATAGAACAATCATCTACATGAAACAGAACAGAATAAACATTAACATTAGCATAATCCAAATCTCCATTTCCCACAGTTTAAGATTAAAACTATCCTCATAGGCCAGTGGGGTGGTCCCAACCAAACTTGTTACCTCTTCCTTCTGTTGGACTAAAAACAGTAAAAGAAAAGTAAAAGTAAAGAATACTTAAAAACTTTAACATACCACATAACAAACAAGGTAACAATGCTAGCATTGCAACAATAGCTAACAGTATAAACAAACTTGTAAACTTGAAAGTTGTTATCTAACTGCACTAGCACTTTCTCTGCTAAACCAAATCAGTATCTCTATGTTTGCTTTCTTTTCAGGACTTTTTCACAGGGTATTAGTAGTCTATGCCTTTGGTTTTACTCTGCATATTTAATAGGTTGTTAGTGTTGTTTCAATAACAATGGAGTTTTATTTGTACCCTTGGCTGGTTTGCCTAGATTTATTAATTTGCCAGATGAACCAGAAATAGCCAACAGTTCCCATCCTTGAATAATATATTCACACAATTTTTAAATGACTGAGAACAGAATTTAATTTTAGATTTGGAAATCCCATAACTGAAAATGTAAGATTTGTGGAAGAGGAAAGTTAGACATTAATATATATTTTTCTTTTGAAGGTAAAAACAATCCAGAAAATTGCTGTGAATTTTATACAGGAAAAATTATTAAGTTCAATCAAGATCCTTAAATATTACACAGTATTATATTGAGATTCAATGCATATTTTAAAAGAAAATGTTTTAGCACTGCTAATTATAACAGAAACAAATGCCAGAACCTTTTGTTGTGACCAAGGTTTGAAAATTTTACCAAAGGGATTTTTTTTTTCAGTGTTTTTCAGTTCTGCAGCAGTTACCCTGGGCTCTCACACTGCTGGCAAGTGAGTGGCCTCAGTGGGCTATAGCTGGGCCCACCACCCCCGGCCTGCCCCGGGCCTTCCCGGACAAACCAGAGCTGGTTGTGGTGCACTGCCATGGAGGAAATTCACCCAGCCAGGTCTGACTGCTGTCTGGGCAGCAGTCCCTGTGTCAACCTGCCCCCCAGCTCCTGTATAGCAGTGGAAAAGCTGCTATTTTAGAAGCTAGCTCCCAGTCTCCTTCTTTTACTGCAGCAGTCCTGATCTTTTGCCTTGGATCAATGAAACTGCTGGAACCAGAAGGGCTTAAGTCTTCTTCAGAGGATGGGAGGGAGGGCACAAACACAGCTGATCTACCCACTCAACTGATCAAGGGAAGCCAGTTGATATTCTTTTTGATTTTGAATTTGAATTTGAAATTCAAAACATTGATGACTTTTTGAATTTCATAAAGCTTTTGATACTGTCTCTCTCAGAACCCTTCTGGAGAAAATACTCAGCACTCAGCTGGATAAACTCTTCATGTGATGGGTGAGCAGCTGGCTCATGGGTCAGGCACAAAGAGTTACAGTGGATGGAGTGACATCAGACTGGTGTGACCTGTCGCTTGTGGGGTACCACAGGGCTCCGTCCATAGCCCTGTGCTCTTCAATGTCTTCATGAATGACTTGGACACAGGACTGGAAGGGATACTAAGCAAGTTTGCAGATGATACAGACAAAGAGAAGCTGTTGACTGCCTTGAGGGCAGAGAGAGGCCCTGCAGAGAGACCTTGACAAATTAAAGGTCAGAAAAATCATCACCTGTATGAAGTTTAATAAGGGAAAGTGCAGGATTCTTATCCAGAGTCAGGAATGGGGCAAACCTGGGTGTATGGATCACCTGGGAATGAGATACTGAAAAGCAGTGCCATGGAAAGGGGCCTGGGGGTCCTGGTTGAGGGCAAGTTGAACATGAGTCAGCAGTGCCCTGGCAGCCAGGGGAGTCACCCCTGTCCTGGGAGGCATCAGGGACAGCATCAGAAGCCAGGCAAGAGGGGATTGTCTGCTCTGCCCTGGGGTAGCCTCACCTCAAGTGCTGGAGGCAGTTTTATTACTGACATTAAGCTGTTAGGGAGCTTAGAGTCTAAAAGAGGGCAACCAAGGTGGTGAAGGGACTTAAGGAGAAGCTGTATGAGGAGTGACTGAGGTCACTTGGCTGTTCAGGCTGGAGAAGAGGAGACTGAAAGAAGACATTATGGCAGTCTACAATTTCCTCATGAAGGGAAGAGGAGGGGCAGGCATTGATCTCTTCTCTGTGATGACCAGTGACAGGACCCGAAGCAATGGCTTGAAGCTGTGTAAGCACAGGTGTAGGGTGGGTATTAGAAAAAGGTTTTTCACCCAGGGAATGGTCGGGAACTGTAACAGCCCCCCACCCCAGAAAGTTGATCTGGGGGGTTCTTGACAGTTCAAGTTCTGTTGGTCTGGCAGAGTTCAAGAAGCATTTGAACAATATTCTTGGGCACAGAGTATGATTCTTGGGGGATGGTGCTGTGTAGGGCTGGACTCAAAGATCCTTGATAGCCCCTTCCAGCTCAGCATACTCTGTGATTCTGTGATTTAATTGCTGAAAAGTTGTAATATTTTAAAAGAGCAGAGTCCTTTACAAAAATATTTTTGTATTTGTTTGGACTCATTATGTTTCTATCCTTCTATTGTCTCCTCTCTCCTCACCACCTGAAATCATAGCTCCAGCATAGACACCTCAAGGAGATGGCAGAACTTTCCTCCTGATCTATGACATCTTCAGTAAGGATTCACATACTTCTCTCTTGCTTCCCCTCCCACATCCCGCTTCAGCTGACGGAGATGAGAACTGGGAGTAAAATGTTGAAGATCACAGGCTGAGGTAAGAACAATTTACTGGAAACAGAAATGAGATAAGAAAGCCTGCAGATGTGCCTTCATTATGCTAGGCCACAGGGAATGAAAACTGTAAGCCTTGAGGTCGGTATCCTCCCTTCCAGCTATGCATGATCACATCTTGAATAGTAAGGAGGCAGCAGAAAATGAAAAAATTATAAGTATTGTAGCAGATACTATCTTCCCTACAGTGATTTCTCACCTCTTGCCTATCATGTTTCAATATTATATAGTCCTTATAATGCTTAGCAAAGCCTCAGAAATAGGGGTGGTCAGAATCTTGACGACTCAATTCAAACATTTCTCAACTTCTTTTGACTGTCAGAAAAATGGGCAGAGAACAGCAGGACAACCCTTTCCTCTCAACAAACTGTGTAATAATCTGAAATGAAACATATTTGGCAGAAAAGAATTTGTGTATTAAAGTGTAACTTTGAAATTTGATGGTCAAACTTGCATTTCCTTTGTTGGAAGTTTTGTATCTCTCTTTTGATATTTTTGTGTTGCATCTACTCATATTAGCTCCTAGTAGTCCCTCATGTCAGAGTAGCTCACTTGCTTCTGGCTGATTACCTGGTGATCTTTTAGGAAATGCCTGTAGGCCAAGAAAATGTAATTATTCCTTCAGACTGTGGTCTGTGTATTTCAGCAAGGTGATATTAACAACCTGACACAGTGACATAAACCTTCATCCAATTCATTAAACCAGATTATGACATATAAGGGGATAAGAAGGAAAAAAAGTCACCAGGATCAGACTTGATATTTAAACTTTTTAATCAGGCAAACCAGAATGACATTCTTGAGGCAGTTCCATCTTGCCATCTTAACATCCCCACCTCATCAGTTAAATTGCATGCTGCTAATGATAGCCATGGTATGCTCAGAGAGGTTGACAATAACGCTGTTTTGAAGATGTCCCAATCTTAACAGATGGTGCTTGTGTAAAGTGAGGTGCTGGATTTACTCTTATTTTCCTTGCAGCACTTACTATGGTGTGCTGGTTTTAACAACTACCAGGAAAGTAAATTTCAGCAAGGCCCACCTTTTTGGCCCACCCATTATAATAATGGAGGAACTGTAGGGAGAAAATATGAAGTGGAATAACAACTTACTCAATTTGTGATAGCTGGTGCAGTATTAATGGCAAAATGTGTATAAAAGAGGGAGGGATCCACAAAAAGTTATTCACCAATAGGAAAAAAAATGGCTTCCCAAAAGCAGTGCTGTCCACATGGTTCCATACAAAAGCAATACATTAAGAAGAGATCTCATGGCTTAAAATTGGCTAATGCCTCGACCTCAAGTCTGAAAACTACCCAAAACAAATCACAATGAACGGGGACAAAAAAACCCCTTGGGAGTTAGATCATCCATGTCGTGCTGCCTGCTGTTTTTCTGGATCAGTGTGCTTGTCTGTGTTCAGCACTGCTTGCTCAGCTTGACTCTGTTTTGGGGGCACACATGCTCTTTAAGGAGTGGAGGGAGGGGTGGTGGCAGAGAGGGAGCTGGGGCTGCCAGCTGATCCCAACACCTTTCTCTGGAGAGAGCCAGGCAAGATGGTGAATTTCCAGCACTTGACTCTTCCTGATGTAACCTGATGTCCCCACCAATGATATAGGTGGTATGAAATTAAAAAGCCCTAAAAACTTCACCCCCTTTTCTCTGTAACCAGGACATACGGTTGCAGTTTTGTATCAATATCAGCTCCAGTTTCCATTAGTAGGAGCCTCTGTTCTGTAGAGATGCCATGGTATATTCCTCAATGAGTGCAAGTTTCTTGTAGCATTCCCACTTGCATCAGTGGCAGCTCAGCAGGGCCAGCCAGGCCTCTCAAAACAGCAAACATGCAAGACAGGAACTCCTGATTACCGCAAAAAGCAAAATAAACAAAAAGTATGTACTCTGGCTGCCTCTAATGTCAGATTCCTCAGAGAACAGATCATGCTGTTGAAAAAGTCCCAGGATATTTTTAACTGGTTTTATTCAGAAGGCAAACATGATGAATAACAGGCAAGAATATTCACTTAGACCATGATTCACAATTGCCCAAATGAAAGCAGTGATAATATTCATCAAGGATGGTGAAAAGATAAGGACATGCCCAGCTGTTTTTTTTTTTTTTCTATTCTGACTACATTCGTACGAAACTAGCTTCATTAAGTAACCTTTCCAACAAAGATTTTCTTAAACATACAGTCCTTTTGTCTCCCACTATCAAGATAAATATTTTCTCCTTGTTCTTAAGGCAAACTTTCCCTCTCACTGAGACTCTTGCAATGTGACAAGCCTGCATAATCCACTGCATGAGAAGAGCTCAAATATAATTTGGATGATGTTGAGCAGCATAAAATGACATTTCAGGCAGAGGTATTTGAAAAATTCTGAAGAGTAGGTTTTGTTTTTCAACCAGGGGAGGTTTGCAATGAGCCAAAGCCAGATGAGAGCATTAACATTTAGGTGAATAGTGACAGTGATGATAAGGGAAAAGGGTAAGTATGAAAGGAACGAACAATTATGATAATTTTGTTTGTTTCTCAAAAGATGAGATAATATGGATGACAGAAAACAAATATGCTTCTGCAAGTAGTTATTCCTCTATTTTCAAGTAACATTATTTGTCATATGTGCATATTTACAAAGGAAGTCTGAGTCTATTTTCTTATGTGTTTGCAATAACACATGAATTAAAATAGCACACAGATTTAAAAAAAATATAAATAAAACGTTCCTCTGTAGATGTCTTAGCTTTTCATTCTAATAGTGCTTAGCAGAATAGGTAATGACTCTCAGTTGTTTTTGTAGTTGATGGAAGACACCACTGAAAACAGACCACAATGTAAAATAATATGTCTTGATAGAGTCATGTACATAATGTGTTTAGGTATTCAGGAAAAAAAAAAGTCCTGCAGCCCCCCAAATAGCTCAATCTTCTGTATCACAGACCTTAAGAAGGTAAACACTTTGATAAAAATCTATCCATGTTTTTAAGGACTTGAACCATGATATAGGCAGTTGAAGCTCCTACTTGACTTCAAGTTTCCTCTGACAACTTGACCAGGTCACTTACATCAGTTTCCCTTGAAAAAATGAGATAATCCCTCTTTCACATTTTCATATTTCAGGCTGGGACTGAGCAGATGGAGAACAGCCCTGTGAGAAGGATTTGGGGGTGCTGGTGGGTGAGAGGCTGGACATGACCCAGCCATGGGCACTCCCAGCCCAGAGAGCCAAACGTGTCCTGGGCTGCATCCAGAGCAGCGTGGGCAGCAGGGGAGGGAGGGGATTCTGTCCCTCTGCTCTGCTCTGGTGAGAGCTCACCTGGAACCCTGCATCCAGCTCTGGGGTCCCAGCACAGGAAGGGACACGGAACTGTTGGAGTGAGTCCAGAGGAGGCCATGAAGATGATCAGAGGGCAGTAGCACATCTTCTCTCCTTAAAAGACAGGCTTAGAAGGTTGGGGCTGTTCTGTCTGACAAACAGAAGTCTCTCCAGGGACACTTTAGAACAGCCTTCCAGTATGTGAAGTGGGCCAACAGGAAAAAAGGAAAAGGACATTTTACAAGGGAGAATGATTTTAAACTGAAAGGAGTGTAGGTTAAGACTAGATATTAGGAAAAAATACTAATTTTTTCCCCCTCTGCAGGAGGTGAGGTTGTAACAGGTTGCCCAGGAAATCTGTGGGTGCCCCATCTCTGGCAGTGTTCAAGGCCAGGGGTTTTGAGAAACCTAGTGTGCAGAAGGTGTCCCTGCTTATGCCAGTAGAGTTGAAACTAGGTGTTCTTTAAGATCTCTTCCAACTCATATAATTTTATGGTTCTATGGTTATATGATATTTGGGTGGCAGAGTTGCTGACACAAGAAGCAAACTTCATGTTCTCAAGTGAAGAGTCCCATATGAATGTGACTTCTATGGAGGTCCACCAGGTCATATAACACCTTATCCATAATAATGCTGAATTATGAAAATTTTCAGTAAAAGTCAAGTGGAGACTGTTGTCAAAATACACTGTGGCAGTAATCTTTGTCAGGCATTGTTGAAAACTAATATTGGGAAGGTAGGTTGCCCAGATGTGGAGTTCTGATGTTGAGGAAAGAATGCCTCTCTGCCACAGAGATCTAGCATTGCCTTTGCCAGCCATCCCAAAATGAACTGACACCACTAGTAGGCAAGCATCCAGATATGAAGGTATGAAGCCCAGGCCTCATAAGCTTGTCTTTCAAACCTAAGCTCCAAATCCAAGATTGACTTTTCCCCATCATCATGCTGGAAGGATTCTCCTTCACAGAGGCAGTACTGAGGGAGTGACCACTCTACACTAGTTATTTGAAAAGTGGCAACAATTTTCTAGGTACTTTGAAGAGCATGTTGCGGCGCTGGATTTGATTCTGAAGGTTATGTGTGGAGCAGACAGACACTTAGTGCTGCCAGGGCACTGTGAGAAATGCAAGAGAAGGTATTAGCAGCACCTCAGGCAGTGCAGGGCATATTACTTTCCTTATCCATAACTTTTCATTCTGGGACAAAGTTGGTATGGTGATAGCAGCAGAAAGATAATATTTTGGTTTTTTTACACAATTCAATAACCATTGTATCTTTTCCTTGCAATACGAAAACACAATGTCTATCTATCCTACACCATTGCCATTCCATCAGAAACCTCTTTGACCCCATCAGCCTGGGCTGCAAGATCAAAACCCACTGCTGCTGCCCAAGAAATTCCCAGCCCAGTGCATTGGAGTACATCTACCAGACCTACAGGGGTGGCAGCTGTCCCACCAAGAACTGTCATGAGTCTGGCAGCTGCCAGTTGCCAAAAGTAAATATCAAGCATTTCTCTTTTATGCAGGCTGATTGAAATGGATCTTTTCTTTTGGCTCATACAAGTCTCTGGACATGTTTTTTGCTACAGATATTTCACCTGACCCATTTCTGCAATGTGACTCACTGTATTTATTTCTATTAGGAATGGTGGTGGCCAGATTCTTACCACAGCTGGATATCTCTGCATCTCTACCCTTTATGGTTCCAGTTCAGTCTGAAGAAAGTGTAATAAATATCATTGGGAAGTAATGGAATACTTTTTCAGAGGTGATCATCATGCAAGTCAGGACAAAATATATCCTGAGATCTTCAACTGGAGTAGCTTGTGCTCATTTGACTTATAAATTTGGCTCTGCAAGAGGAAAATAGATAGATTTCAGACTGTCTTATTTAATAGAAACCCACTGACAACTTTGAGGGCTGTGTAGGTTTTGTTCTTTTCCAGTGCAAGGCCAGACCTATATTCTACAGATAAAGGTTGACTGGCAAAACTCATTTCCCTGTGAAGTCTGAGATTTTTGTCTACAGAGGGTGGTACTTCAGACAAAATGTCATAGCATAATTTTATCTATCTTTGTGCTATCAGCCTTGAAATAAACTCTGTTACCATATAGGTTTATTTCAGGAAATAAAATAATGCAAATGTTAAAAAAGTCCAATTGTGCTTGAAAGCTTATGTATTTTTCCAACTTTATCAGTTGCTCTAGTAACAGATTCTACCATTCTTGTTCCCTCATAAACCGTGTCTTGTTTTTTCCCTTACTTTGCTGTTGAAAATGAACAAAGAGAAGGAGATGGTTTGAAGGGAGATTAGGCAGCTGAAGTACTTTCTTCATATAGATACATTTTTTTAGCTAGGCCAAACAAATTCCATTGAAGCAGTGTGCCATTTAACATTTCTTTCTTTTACTGTCTCTTAGATGGTTCTCTTTCTGCTCAACAAATCTTAGTCTTGTTCAAATATGTGCACTGACTGTTTTTTCCTAAACTAATGTAGTTATTATCTCCACAATACTCAGGGCATTTGAGTTTCAAGGAGATACAGATTTATTGCATAGCTTTGGTAGGTACTGTAACACAGTTATGTTTGTGCCAAAGTTTTGTGGCTCCTCTTGACTGGACTCAATTATCATATTTTCTGTCAGAACCAAGAGTCGCCTGAGGAGACTTAATTTGTGGCAGAAACAGTCAGAAAAAGTCAAGAAACATCCATCTGTATAAAAAAATCTATTTGCAAAACCAAGCCATAAATTCTCTTCAAGGGCCTCAATGCTGTTTTCAGCTGCACCTACACAAATGGTGTAGGCAGATACATCTTGCTATGTCTGCCCTTGCTGATGGCAAGACACAAACCAGCTCTCTTCCAGGAACTGAATAGTCTCATTCAGCATATGTACAGCTCTGAGCTAATGCATTTAAATGGCTCTGGCCTGCAGCCAGCATTAGGCACACAAGTGAAGCAGACGTGACCATCTGTACCTGTCTGTGCCTCCAAAAGTAGAGTGCTTGTCATTGTTTCCAGCATTCATGGTATTGAACACTTGCTAAAACCTTTAAAATATTCTCTTTGCTCTTGATGTGCCCAGCTGCATGTCAATTAATTCAGCAAAGAAAAAAGCACAACTCCTGCATGCAACCAGTTATTTATTTCCCATGTTTTACTCTCCAAATTTTTCTGCTTTTACTCAGCTGAATAATTATCTGATTATTATTTTTTGTTCTATCTAGGTTTACTCTCAGCTGTTTCCTCTATCATATACAGGATGCTAAAGGGTAAGTTTATTTCAGATTTGCTCACCCTCAGACAACTGTCCTTTCAGTGGACTTTGCTGCAGGTAAAATTGAGCATGAATTGAAAGGCTGTTGTGTTCAATACCATGGCTCAGACCTTTACATTATGCTCTTGTACAGTAATGTCCACTGGGCTTCTCTGTGTAGCAAAATTTGTTTTAAAATTTGCTTCAAAATTTCTGCCAGGATGCATTTTTCATTTAGTTTTTCCCCCAAACCACAATTTTGTTCATTGGCATGACACTTGCCTTGCATGGCTCATGCCCCACTGTCTGTGTGTGAGGAAGTCCCTGCAGAACTTGACATAGTGAGCTCTGAAGAAATGCAGGTGACTCACATTAGAAGTGACATCTAGGAGATCGTAAGACAAGACAGCCTTGAGTTTTTGAATCTGTGACACTGTTCTGGGTATTCACAGTCTTCTTTCATTCACAACCAAGGACTTCAAGATCTTTGCAATGCACCATTTGTGTAGAGGTAACCTTAACATATGTTAGATCACAAATGTTCTCACTGTAAGGCTTCTGTACCCTACATAGTCAGGATGCAGGGCACAAATGTAAATAAGAATTGAAGTCTTGTGGTCTGGCCATGAAGTAAGCAGGTGTGACAACTGAAAAACTTACCTTTCCAACTGGATACTTAGCTCTTGGAAACTGATCAGAAAGGATTCATAATCATTAACTTTAAAAATCACACTCAGATGGTATTTTTTTTTCCTTCAAGCCTAATGTCCCAGTTGAGAGCCATTTCCCATTTCAAGAACCAAGTGTTCACTGATCACAAGAGATGGCAGGCACTGATGGTATATCTGACATGGGCACAGGATAAAGACTCTCTGACTGGTCAGTTCCAAGTGACCCTATGCATCCAGCAGGATGAAGCAAGGGATTCCTGAGGAAACATGCACCATTGACAGAGCACAAGGAATTCAGTTTCCCCCTAACTGCCTTGTACCTTTCATTTTTATAGTCCAATTCCTCTGAAAGTCCAAAAATAAGTGACTGTGTATCTTACCTTATAGTCTGATGTGATGCGGGTTTAAGAGTTACTTATGTAGGATGTAAAGGTTTTCTAAGAACCATGTAAGTACCCTGCTTCTGTACCACACATGTATTTCCTCTGAATGATACATTGGCTAAGGAGATCTAGTCCAAGACCAGGAACTTGTAAATATGTAAAGCAAAGGGGGATACAGAGAGTAGGGATAGGGAAGGGACACCAAGAAATAACACGGGCACAATTTTCCACCCCTGTCAAACCTTTCTCGCCTGCATGCAAGGTTGAAGTTCTCCTCAGCCTGTCTGAAAGTGGCAGAACAGGGCTTTGCTTCATCTGCCCCTGGATAGAGTGAAAAAAGCTAGTGATAGATATGTTGAATGCAACCCATACTGGCACCTGTGTTATTGGGAGCTTCTGGTTGTTTCATATATCTAAAGTTGTTCCATAGGTTTAGCAAGCAAGCAATAGTCATAGTAAGCTTCTTGATTACTCAAAGATTTTGCACTTTTGCAGCTTTTCGTGACACATTTGAATGCCATTCAAGCATTCCTAATCCAAGTGCATGGGATCAATTCAAAATATGCAACAATTGTGTAGTATAGCTTCTCTTCTAAGTATTTCTTCTCATCTAACAGTTCTCAGAGCACTTGGTCAGTCTTACAGCAGTCTACCTGGTTATCATACCTGCTTATCATAGGGGAGTTCTTTCATACTCAGGTTGACCTGATTTTGATGTACAAATCAAAATTCAAAGAGACTAGCTCAAGTGATTGCAGTAAGTGATAAGAAGCAAGAAAGATGAAAACAACCAAGGGCAGCAACTCCAGGTTTTAGACTACAGCTGATCTCTTAATTACCTTTGGTCATGTTCTGGAAAGGAGGAATATACTTCCAGTATATAATTATCTTTCTCTGCACACTTACAGAGAGAGAGAAAGAGCCACTTGGGGATATTGTAGAGGGGTTATGGAGGTTTATCATGCTTCCATTTTTCAGGAGGTCAGTCCTGTGAAGTTATCAACATACACTGCTTTTGCAAGTTAAGATTTATTAAAAGCACTTGCCTTGTTGGAGCTCTTCCATGATCAGGAATGTCCAATAAATTTGGGGAAAGAAATGAGGAGTCTGAGGTGTCCTTTGGATCATTTATTGCACTGAAGGCTTCCCTCAGAGAGGAGCTAAACAATAGCAAGGTCCAGTAAAGGAGCTCCTTATGGAGAGAGCAGAAAGGATAACATTTGACAGGAGGAGAACAGAAAACAATAAAGGTTTTCAGAAGGAATATCGTGGCCATCAAGATACACAGAGCTTAAGAAGTATTAAAGAGGGGGTGTAAAAATGAATGTATGATACAGTTAGTGCTCCTGCAAGTGTGGTATAAAACCAGACAGTCTATTACAGCAGCTCTAAGGACACAGACAGTACCACTTTGCACAAGTCAATGCAGTAATTTGCTGCTTACTGTCTTCTACCGGATATTCTGTGTTCCACTTCAGCTTTGCTCCTTGACTATATAAATCATATCCATACTGATTTTCTCCCTCTTGCCTTTTAGGCTCTGTGTCCTTGTCTGATGAAGAGCCACACTGTCCCCCTCAAAGACTCAACACCCAGGGAAACATGCAGTACCCAGGACAAGGCAGTGACTCATCTAATCCCTGCTGGTGCTGGCCTGCTTTGTAAAAGCACTTGTGTTCCTATTATGTCTGTGTGGCATGGCATAGCACAGAGAGGAGATGCTCCTGCAGAAATCCCCCAGACAGGCCAGCACTCCTGGTCCAAGTCACAGCCTAGGGTTTCAGGAGTTATCTCATCCTCCCCATTGTGCAAGACCAGCACTGCACACTTAGTTCACTGGCCCTGGGACCACATTATAATTTTGACTCATTAATTAGAATTATAGCCCCTGCTCAAACTTTATGTCAATAGTGTGTGTAGCATCTCACTTAGAGTGCAGTGAGAGTCTTAAACTCAGAAACAATATTATTTATTTTATAAAATCAAAAAAATAACCCCAAAAATGCCAGAGCTGGCATCATGAAGATTGATGTGAGTCCACAGGAATGAATCCTTCTGCTGTGTGCCTTGCCTAAAAATGCAAGGTTAATCCAGCTGCTTCCAGTGGGGCAAGTAGGAGATTTCTTCTAGAAAACATGCCAGGGATTTCTGTATTTATTTTTTTTTTTAGTGCCTTCCAGCAAAGATCATCTGCTAGGACCATCTGGATGTCATGAGTTCAGTGAATTTCCTCTGTTAAAGGTAAACTTGGCTGTATGTAGAGCAGCAGATGCCTTTTCTATTTGTGGCTGACATTGCTTGCATTTTCCTGTTGACCATAATCTGTGATAAAAATTTTGTTTGTCTTCACCTTACCTTCCCCATTCTGCCCTTTTTCAGAAAGATTTTAAAAAAAGCATCATTTGTAGAATTATTTAGGAATGATGAACCCAAGAAGAGCCTTTATTTTCCACCACTCATTTTTAGTATGGAGCACATCTAGCCCCAAAGACAGAATAATGAAATGATAATGTAGAGTTTCTTTAATAATTGGTGCCTTTTCTTCAGTGACACTTTCTGTTTGTGGCACCCTGTTGATTGACTTTCATGGCACCTGAACAACTAAGAACTTTCATTTCCCTACAACACTCCCAAGGGAAAGGGAAGGCATGGAGGAATGTTTGGAGGCAATTCTTTCTTGATAAAAAGTGTGAATGCATCCTATATACATATGTTGCAGAGGTTTCCCAGAAATGTAGTGGTGCTTGAAGCAGTCATTGGAGAAAAATTTGGGCCATATTTGAAGCACACACAACCAATGCCTCATTTACATATCACATTTATTTTCTCCTATCAGGAAGCTGGGATTTGACAGCTGTCAAGAGCACGAGGCCTGGGTCATTCTGTGTTTGTTAGAATTTAAGCAGTATGGACAGCACAGGCAACTGTTTTGAGCTCTGTCATCTATCTGGTGTCAGTGGGGCCCTGTGGACTGCTGCTCTCAAGGGGATGGGCATGGACTGAGAGAGCTGTGCTAGCAGAAACTTAACTGTGGCTGTTTCACAGTGTCGGTTTTAGTGCAAGTATCTACAAAAAGCCAATGCAGTGGTCTTATACTGATGAAATATACTGGTGCTCATGCACTGCTATGCACTTTCAAAAGCACTACAGCCTAAATGATCTAACTTAAGGTTTTCCACACAGAAATCTATGACAGGCCAGGGAATTAAGGAGGGCCAATATCCCACTGCTGATGATCAAAGATGTAACAAGTCTCTGCTGCAAGAAGTTAATGCAGCTGGGAAATGTTCAGCATTCCAGCCTGAGTCCTTGGCATATCCTGTGAAAGTCTGAGACACAGCCTATTTTTGCTTGAAGCTAACTTTGTGGGAACTATAATCTGAATCAGGCACACAGTACTTCAACTGTAGGAGCAGGAATCCCATTATTTACTTCATCACAAAGGCATTTGTAAACTGTAAATGCATAGGTCTTAACACAGACCACAAAACTGGTGTAAAGTAGTCTGTTAGATACTTTTGAACTTGTAGAACTTTGTCTCCTAAGAACACATGTGATTCTTGTTCTTTCAGTGGAGAGGTTTGCAGATCCATGTGGGCAAATTGCCCTGAGTCACCAACACAAACAATTAAACAGGAAAGGGAGACAGAGGAGGAGGGTAGGCCCTACATTTCCTTGCTTGTAAAAAAAGACTGTGGAAGCAGCGGTGGGGGGGGAAAACAAGGACAAGAAAAGCCAAAGTCAGATTTAGAACACTTGAAACAAAACCTCACCATTGAAAGGGAAGAGTGGTGATAAAACAAAATGGTTTTGTCACAGGCTACTGATGTCTCCACATACACCCTTTCATTTTCCTCTGGTCTCCAGGAGCATTTTGACCTAACTTATGATAGGCATTTTGCTTAGAAACATGGTGGAAGTAGCCATCCATGGAAAGCTGTTTTGTTTCTGTGCTTTTTTTCATGCTTACTTTCAAGCCTGGGTTTTACTGTTCCATAATCATGTGTTTTCAGGAATACAGCAGTCTGCCTTAGTCTCTCTGGTATGCTCCTGGTTGCTCTTTTAGCTGTATAACATCGTGTTCCATCTTAGGGTGCTTTGAAAGTCTGAGGAGGTAAGCTGTTCCAGGATGCCATATATTTAAATAGCAGGCTATTGCATACAATGCAGAAGTGTCATCTAAAATGCTAGCCTTTCTGCTACATGTGCAGGAGAGATACTGATTTACCACAAGAAAAGTTGCAAAAGGACTCTCCTCCCCCTACAGCATCTGTATTCTCTCCTTCTATGCTGGGAGCAGAAACGCTGAGGAAATGGCCCTTGCCCTAGCACAGTGCTATACCAGGTTTTGGGGCTGTCACACGCACCCTTCATGTGAGTGTGGGGTACATATAAGGTTTATTATGTACAACACATAAGGAAGCCATGCAACTGCACTGCTATGACATTCATGGCAGGGCTTTGTCTGTCCCCAGGCATCTGGCATACTGCAAAGGAGGTGTGTGTTTCTGAGTGCCTTGGGAGAAGGAAACTCACCTTCTTGCATTCCAAGCAGGCAGGCTGAGGTATCAATCTCTGGCAAGACTGAGGCAGCTGCGGATGTAGATGTGTGTAGATGTAGCATGGTTAATTTGGGAGTTCAGAAATAAAATAATTCAGCAGCTGTTAGAGAATAAACTTCTTATGAAGGTTACTGAAATATGAGCTGGAAAGCCTCCAGTGCTCCTCCCCGTGTAGCTTTAAGCCTGAGTATGTCTCCTCCATTCTAGAGTGCAGCTGCATGGACTAAAGGTTTGATCAAAGCACATAATGAGCTTTTTAGGAGGAGCCTCTGGCCATCTCCATTGGATGTCTTTGGCAATGCTAGTGAGTGTCAACATCTCTACTTAGCTTGCTCATGTCTTTCTGAAATGTGGATACCATTGGAAAGTTTTGCTATCTACTATTTGCTTGCTGGCTTTTATTGTTTCAACAATAATAAAAAACAAAGTTAAAAACTTCCCAAATCTATTATAAAATCTGAATCTCTTAACTGATTATACAATTGTTGTCCTTTATAGTTCTATTTCCACAGGTATTTTGCTTTTCTTCCAAAACTTTCATCCCAGAGAGTTCATGATGAAAACTGAATGCAGGGCCTTGTTTCATCTCATTATGTTTAGTTTCCATCTTCCTTGGGTTTTCCTTAATTCAGAAAAGATAACAAAAAAGATGGTGGATGTGATTTCTATTCCAGGGAAGTAAAATAAGAACCTTTTGTTCTGACAAGAAAGGTATCAAAAAACCTGTATTTCATAGCACACCTGAAAGACAGGATGCCATCCAATGAGATCTGGACAAGCCTGAGAAATTTGCCCACATTCATCTCATGATTTTTAACAAGATCAAGTGCAAGGTGCTGCACCTGAGCTATGGCAACCCCTGGAATCATCACAAGTTGTGGATGAACAGGTCAAAAGCAGCCCTGTGAGAAGGATTTGGGGGTGCTGGTGGGTGAGAGGCTGGACATGACCCAGCCATGGGCACTCCCAGCCCAGAGAGCCAAACGTGTCCTGGGCTGCATCCAGTGTGGCATGCAGTGCATGCAGTGTGGGCAGCAGGGGAGGGAGGGGATTCTGTCCCTCTGCTCTGCTCTGGTGAGACCCCACCAGGAACCCTGCATCCAGCTCTGGGGTACCAGCACAGGAAGGACATGGAACTGTGGGAGTGAGTCCAGAGGAGAGTCACAGAGGTGGCCAGAGGGTTGCAGCCCCTGTCCTATGAGTAAAGGCTGAGAGAATTTGGATTATTCAGAGAAGGGAAAGTTTCAGGGTGACCTTATTGTTGCCTGCTAGTACCTGAAAGGGGCCTACAAAAGAGATGGAGGGAGTTTTTATGAGAGTATGTAGTGACAGAAAAGGGGGAATGGCTCTACGCTGAAATACAGTAGGTTTAAATTAGACATTAGGAGAAATTCTTTACTCTGAGGGTGATGAGGCAAAGAAGCTGTGGATACCTCATCCCTGGCACTGTTCAAGGACAGACTGAATGGAGCTCTGAACAACTTGATCTAGTGCTAGATGTCTCTGTCCATAGCAGGGAGATTGGAACTAGATGGTTCCTTCCAGCCCAAACCAAACCATTCAATAATTCTATGATTTTCTTATTATACAGCAGTTGCAATTATTCCTTTATCAAATATGAGTTGCTCTTTTTATTATAGTTTCTTTTTTTTATTAGCTGTGCCAGGTTGCCAGGTCCAAGAATCTGGATTTGTAAGAAAAATTGAGTAGATGAATAAATGTTCTTCTTTATTTGTTTCATAATATTAAGTCAGTGTTTAGGCTGTATTTATGACACACTTTCCACAGAGAAGCTTTGACTCAGATGCACAGATGTAAAAAAGCTGTGTGTATATTTTTTATCTTTTGATATAAATGCTGGTTTACTGTGATGTAATTGACAATAACCACTGCCAAGGGATATCTTGTGTTTCACACATCAAATTAGGAAACAAAATTAAATATGGAAAGTATTTTTTCCAATTTTGCACAACTTTCTGAGTTTTAATTAGATTTTCCTTGGTCAAATAGGAACATATTTAATTCCCTCAGCATAGCTTTATTTACTTGGGTTAATAGACATAGTCATAAAAGTGGACATCAGAATTAGCATACTTCTAATAGGAGCAGAGTCAGTGAAATCAGCCATGGTTTCAGGCTGTCTGGAGACTGACTACTGTCTTGACACTACTGCCAGTGTTACACATACACATGAGCTAGAGCAAGAAATTGCCTTCATGCCGTGATGTTTGACCATGTCATAAAACAGAGGGGTTCTGTGGGGTATTCCTCCTGAGCAGGAGAAGAAACTGCTCTCATGTAGGCTGCCTTAGGACCTAGAGACACATCTCACATGCTTGACCTAAGGTTAGCAGCTTGGACTAATCAACAGACTTGCTGAAAAACATAGCCAGAGACAAATACCAGGAAAAGGCTAGCACAGTCTGTCTATTTTTTCTGACCTGCGGTCAAAATCCCAAAGTAGGTTAGTTTTAGTAAATTCTCTGTGATGTGCATTTTGAGGGACAAAATCCAGGTCTTTAGTGGTAGAAGGAAGTCTCTCTTGGTACCTGACCTACTAGACTTGAGGCAGTACAATGCATAAGCAGGTCTTGTCTAGAATGTCAAATTTCAAAACTAGCATATTTTTACCAAAAGTGCTTCCTGACAAGTTTCCTCTTGTTTACCAAAAACTTCTACTGGACCTATTTCTTAGTCCTGAGATGGAATTTCTGGCTCAGTGGCAAAGCAAGTGTCTGAAGTGTTCAACACTTAGTTCGGGAGCGTGGATTTTTGATCTCTACTTATTCTAATGCAATACAAGGGTACAAACCACTGCATGACACCATACATGACCAGGGCACTGGCCATTTGAAGGGAAAGGACATTGCTCTTTTCTTTTCTCATAAAGAACTGTAAACATCATGATGTCATCCCAGTGTGGACATGCACAAAGTTGCATCTTTTGAAATTTAGGAGTAGTTAGGTTGAAAAGCCCCTCATATTATGTTCTGGTTATATCATTAGATGTGGACAAAGCCAAATTCATGAAACTTGGATGATGTCATTTACGAAAATATTTGAGCTTAAAAAGGCAGATTTCAAAAACCTCTTTGGGACTGTGCTGCTCCCATTGCAGTGAGTATGTGCAGGGCAGATTTCCCTTGTACTGAACAGGTCTGGTGTGTGGAAATGACTTTATTGTTCCCAGACTGGGTGGAGTGAGTTTCTATTGTTCTCAAATCTGAGCTGAGAAGCTTCAGCTGCAGCCTGGCTGAAACATGTCTGGCTCTGCTCAGTGTGCTCTCAGTGAGCCAGTGTGTCTATGGGCATTGCCTGGTAGCCTACCAAGATCTCTTCTGGGGCCTTAGAAGCAGCCTGGTGGCACCACCTGAGATTCTGGCTTTACAGGCTATAGCTTTGGCTTTCATTTTTATTTTCACTCTGTAGATGTGAACCTGATATTTTGCTCCCCAGTACTAGGCTTTCTGGCCCCAGCATCCCAGAACTTCTCCAAGCCCTTGCCCACCTCAGGGAGCTCACAGCAGCTTGTGTGCTGCGTGGGGAATGCCTGATTCCCCTCCAAGTTCAAACTCTTCACGTGGGAACAAAAGCATCCCAAAGGAAGTCATTCTAGTTGTGTCAAACATGTTGTCTACCTGATTGGTCTTCAGTCTAGCCGGTGATAAAACAGAACTCCAGGGCAGGAAAAGGCTGTGGTATCTTTAATGAAGAATCAACTAATCATAATAAGAATGTGCCATGCTCTGAAAAGAGATCTGATGAGCAGAAGAGGCCTGAAGTATGGCCAGATCCAGCTACAATGCCTGTCGTGGGAACAATACAAGAAGTCACAGCCATACACCAGCTGTTTGGGCAAATGCTATGAGCTAACCAACTCAATCAGAAAACTGCTACTGAGAAGCAGTACTGGGAAGGGCTCACTCACCCTTGCTGAAGAAAGGCCCAAGACAGAGGCAAACATAATTGCAAACCAGAATAATGAAACTGATTTTGCAGGAGAACCTGGTACTTCAGCAAGTGACCAAGGCAGCACTAGCCCAGTGCTGGAGCACCATCTGGTGACAAAAAGCCATAAAAGTTTTCTGCAGATCCCATATTGTCTGATAAGAAAATACGTTGTCTCTGTGACTGAGATGCTGCTCAGGTGTCTGAACACTGACCTCTCTGACACAGAACATCCATGCTCCTCTGGCTGTCTAGAAGGAGATGTGACAAAAATTCACGGAGGAAAGCAGCCCAGACTGTGTTTCCTGCAAAACTAATACATGTTTTTAAATAGCAGTCAAAGAGAGAATAGCCAAAAGAGGTAAATTAATATACATGTAAGTTATTCTGCCATTCTACATATCATCAGTATGGCCAAGGAAAAGGAAGGAGTTTGCACAAGAAAGAGAATCTGCCCAAATGGCATTGTAAGTCCTATAACACCTATCATTTTTGTAGGTTTTGATGTGACATTTTGTGTAACATTTCCTTACACTTCTAAACATGTTGGCATTTCTAAGCTTGTAAAACATTGATAAAAACTTTTTTTAAGGGACAAACTTACCCAGAATCATAGGGTATGGAGCACTGTTCTGATCTGGTCTTTCCTTCTAGGATGTGCTGAAACCTTTGTTTTTCTGGTATCAGCAAAAGAGAAAAAATATATCTCAAAAGGGAAAAATATCATTCAGATGGATGGCAAACCTATTCATTAAGCTATTCAAAGGCTTCCTTTCATTCTTTTGTTTTCATTTAGCTTGTGAACATCACTCCCCAGCAGAGACCTTTGGAACACAGCATTTCTATATGCATGAGCTGGTCAGACCAAACTCCATGGCAGGTCCATATCTCCCTGACTAGACATGGTTTGCACCAGCCACGGTCAGAGAAGTGTGGTTAGAAGGAGGCTGGTAGCTTGAAATTTTCCCTCTTCCCTTGACTAAGGCCCAGGCCATGTGTTCCAGCTGCCCCAGTGAGGCACAACTCACCTCTGCCCACAGTTATCCCACTGTCCCTGCTCTCTCACAAAAAAAATTCTCCTCTGGTCACCTCTCCCTTCTGCATCTGACATCTGTTTCAGACAGGATACCATGTGGCCACTGTCAGTGGCTAAAGGCTTGAAGGCACAGTTTCTTGATCCCTGCTAGAAGGGAAAAAAGCCATCCCTGCAGAGAAAGTACATGTAAGAACTACAGGCTTGTGTCTGTGACCAAGCTCCATCCATCCATGGCTGGGAAGCTGGCTGGCTGAATGGTCTGTTTTGGTGAAAAAGTAGCTACTTGGAGACCAGAACACATAGAGCAACGCATAGCTCCCAACACACAGCCACCTAAAGGCATGCAGCATTGGAGAAAAGCACCTGCATGTTCTTTAGAGAGACTTCTTGACCAGTGTCAAGTTGACTCTGCTGCATTACAGGGTAATTCTTACCTAATTCTTGATCCCAGTTCATATTTCTTGGGTGAGAAAACAGAACTGTATTCTGCCCAGTGGCAAACAAGGCTGTTTATCATGCCTGGATGTACTAGTGTTCTGGCTGGCTTGTACCATAACTACTAACACGAACAATCCAAAACACAGGCAGCTTAAGTTTCATGGATGTTTCCCCCTGCTGCCAATTCTGTTAATATGTCTTTAGTGCAAACACTCTTTATTTGGGTGAGTTTCTTATATCAGGGTTGCAGTCAGAAAGGATTTCTGCAAAGCACTAATATTTTTTCATTAACTAGTGTGTATCTTTGCTTTTGTTAAGTGATGCAGTTGGCTCAATTCCTTCTCCTCCAGTGGGTCAGACCCACATTACGTGGTCCCACTGAAGCACAGGAAATCAGAGGCTGATAGTTCCAGCCCTATATTTGAGGGATTTTTCTCATTATAGACGTAGGTGTCATTTCTTACCACATGTCCCTGTGGATTTGGCAGTAGAAGGTGGCAGGATGCAGGACAGAGAGTACACCCCACACAGAGAACCAGTGACATGTAGGTCAGCAGGTGCTTGATTTCTAATTTTCTGTATCACGTTGCATGAGCACAAGCTTCAGTGTAAGCGCAGCAGGAGGAACATGCTCCAAGTCTGCAAGAACTGATAAGCAGAGCTGTCAGCATTGAAACTACACCCCCACGTGTCACATGCAACTCAACACCACGCTGGAGGCTTTAGGACTTTGATCAGCAGTTTTTTTCAGATATGGACAACCAAACTGCCTTGCCTTGCAAGTCCTACTTGAAATTTTTCTTATTTATATCTCCTTTTGACCCTGCTCAGTCCTTCTGCTGAAGGTAAAGGATTTGGTGTGACCTTCAGAGCCCAAGTGGAGAGATGGGAAGAGAAGCATTGACTGGTTAATTGCATGGAAAGGAGGAAGAGCCTTAAAATTAAGTGTATTCTACATCAGTAGGAGGATACAGTGCTTTATGCTGTGATGAGCCAGAGCTCTGTAAGCTGTTTCTCTGCAGAAAGGAACAGATTGGACCATGAGTCACTCTGAAAGTAGCATGATTCTTTTTTAAGTCAGAGCAACAGGTCTTCCACGTATAAATTATAATTTTACTGAAAGTATATGATATAGAAAGTGCTTCATTTCCCTTATGCTGTTCACCTACTTCCCTGAGAAACAGGTAGAACAATAAAATAAAGCAGCAGATGAACACCGCTTGGTTTTTACTTGGGGACTAAATGACACTTGTATTCCAAAGTAAAGGAAAGGAAAAAAACCCAAATTCCTTTCTTACATCACTGTTGATGATTGCCTGCTGTTATGGCTCCCTCTCCCCCAGTTATGTCATTTGGTGAGCTGGAAAAATTTTGGAATATGCAGAAGAGGGATTCCAAGAAACTCTTTACTGGACACTGTAACTGTGCTGATAAACATCACACCAAATTGTTTTACATCAGAAAGCATTAATGCTGGGGAGGTTTTCATTATGAACCAGACAAAATTGAAATTCATGTGCCCATTCCTTTACTCACAGATATAATGTTTTTGACACTATGAGTTAACTGATGAGTGTGAGCAGTTGCAAAGTAACTTATCTTACAGATAAGTTAAAAAAAAAAATCAAAAGCCTGAGCTGGATTCCAAGGCCATTTACCAGATGTATGTGGCTGAAACAGAGACCTCTAATTTGAGAAATCTATAGGACGCAGAGACTTGCCAGAATTCATAGGAAAGCAAGAATTAGGAATAACCGCCTGGTAGTTTTAAGACCTGTTTCCTTCTGAATTGTTTTTTGTTCTGGTTCAAATGACAGTTAGCTCTAAGGGAACTGGATACTAAGGAAAGGAGAAGTACAGACACTGCCAGTCCTCTGAAAGCACTCTGGCCCTGATCTCAGTTGGTGTTTGGTAGTTGCACTGTATAGCTTCCTTGCCAAAGGGGCAAGACCCTTGGGCTGGAACAGAGCAAGAAGTGAATTTAGCCAGTTGGGAAACCAGACACATCTTTTACTTTGCCCTCTTTCGGTTTCCCAGCTCTCCCCAGTCCTTTGACCCAGAATCAGCCGGGGATACCGCACACAAGGATCCAAAATGCTCATCTGTTGTGAGCTAAGTACTGACTGTCTTTCCAGTTCTGGAAGTCCTCGTGGTTAAGAGCACAGCAGGGAAAACTATTCATGCACTTTGAAAGTAAAATCTTTAGAGAGAAGCTGGAGAACCTGAACATACCCAGTAAAAAAAAAGTATTCTGCTTTTATATCCACAATTTCTGGTCTCAGAACTACAAAGAAGCTGGTCAGATACTTATCCTTACCTCTCTCCAAAATCAAAAGAAATAGATATTGTAGTGGGCAGGGTTCAGAAATCTGTGTGTCTCCTTTACTTTGCAGTGGAGGTAATTCACTTTAAAAGAAGCTTACACCTCTATCAAGGAATGCATGCGCTGTTTTCTAAATTGCCTTGTCATGAGAATGTCATTCAATTATATATGTGTCAAATGGACACTTAAAATATATCTGAAGTTTTGAAAGCCACAGTCAAATCCCCCCCATGCCAGCAAGCCAAACTCATATTTTGTGCAGTTTTTTGATAATTTTGCCTTTCCAAAGACTAAGAGGAAGCAAGATGAATTTTATAAGATGTCTGGATCTCAGAAATTCAGACTTAACACTTTGTTGTAAATATCTCTATATCAAAAGGGGAAGGGATGGTTCCCAATGCTGTTCCAAAAATAAGCATGATCATGATGTGTATGAAGAGGTGAATGAAAGACTTTTAGCAACATCTTCTTCCAGAGACAGGGGAGAGCCTTGCTAATCACATCCCAATCATCTCCCACGTGCTTTTGATGAACTCCTTGGAACACTTGGAATATTATTTTCTGACAAATACAGATTCAAATTCAGGACTTCAGGCACATGGCAGAGGCCACAGTATTTGTAGCAGCATGGTTCACTGCAATATATGTCCTTGTGACAGAAGAACCATTTTCTCTCAGTCTCCCATCTTGGCCCATCTGTCCCTTGAAGATTAAGATAGATCTTTGTGATCAACCAATCTGCCTTCCCAGGAAGGCAAGCTATATGTATTCCCCATTCTTTCTTCCTGAGGTGGTATGTTTCAGCCTGCCTGAATGACAGTGGTTAAGATTTGTCATCAAGTTCAGTTGAACACACCAATGATTAATTATCATCACGGATGAAAATGTGCAAAATTCAACATTTGATTTTCCTCAGCTTCACTTTCAATTATGGGACCTCCCTGTGGCTCTATCTGCTAGATGCAAAAGCCATGTCCTGTTTGATTTCTTTCTACTGGTAGTTTTGTTCTTTCAGGTCTTTTGGAACATACCTAACAGCACTGGGAATTGTCCTCATCCCAGTGGAAGCTTAGTTCCTCCTTACACTTACATTTTTAGAGATGTCTGTGAGGTGCCCCCTGGACAAGAGAGGCAAAGATTTAGTTTCAGATAAGCACTGTTAAAGTGAGAGGTGTGGCTTTAAAGCCTGGGAAGAGTGGATCCCATCCCTCTGCCTCAGGGGATGGTCCCTTTGAGTCCAGGAAGGTTTGCCCCACCCTGGACCCGTCCCTCATGGGGTGGCAGCCCAGGGTGTTCTAATTGGTTTTGAGCCCCTGAGGTTTCTTCCTTTCTCTGTCCCTATTAGTCTCCAACCTTAAACTCCACCCTGGTTCTGTCCCACAGAACCCATCAGCCTGCCTCTGTTCGGGGCTGTCTGTCTCTGGGTCTAAACTGAGTTTGTTCCTGTGCTGAATAAATGGTTTCCTGAGCAGAAGCCTGTCTCACTGGTAGCCTCCCTGGACATGATCTTGCAGCCCTGGAATACTACAGGTGTCAACTAGGTCTTTATCCATTTAGTGGCTAACATGATAGATTAAATCTCACTTTGATGGGGAGTGCCATCCACCACCTTGTTAAAAAAACCCACCAGACATCTACAGTATGGATGTCTGCTAACTTCTGTCTCCCAAGCTCCCTCAAATTTTTTTTAATGTGCTAAGCCCACATTAAGCCAAATGAAATGAAAATAAACCTCTTGAGGATCTAGCACGAAGTTATAGCAAGATCACATTGTTTCAAGACCTATTTCTTCAGGTGGTACTTTTCTGGTGGATGGAAGGGAAAGGAGAATGAAGGTGCAGAATTGCTTGATGCAGAGCATGCTATCCCACAAAATGTGATAGGAAAGGGCTTGGCAAGGGGAAAGGGGTAATATTTAAAAGCTATACTAAAGAATATTGGCAGCAGAATCCTTATTTAGGATACGTTCATCCTCATACTAAGCATGTCAAAGGCACTTGAGAAAAAGAGCTGCCAGAACACAACCAGAAAAAGATGGTAGGAAAGCAACCTAAAATCAGTCCTTGCTTTTACCTGGTTCTTCCAGTTTCTTTTCTTTGCTGACAGCTCTGGTGCCTGTGAGAAATCTCAGTATTCATCGTTAATCTGTCCCTAGACTCAAAAACTCTATGGAAAGAGTACAAAAGAGAGAACAACTGCTCATCAAACTGTGGTGGTTTGTCATAAGTGTAACAAACATGCTGCACCCCTTGTATGACTTCATGTGGAAAAACAATGCCCAAAGGCATCAAGGGTTTGGAACAGTCCCTTAACTATCCCAGGATTTGGTCTTTTGAGACTGGAAAGAGGTAGAAATACTTCCTCAGAAAAAAAGGCATCTGAGACATAAGCTGAGATACAGGCCAAGTACGGTCTGCATGCATGGGCCTCAAGAGGCCACAGAGATGTAGGCAGATAAAATAAGTAAAGCAGAGTGCTGAGCAACCTGGTCTTAGCACTGCCTGGCAGAGCAGCACTGAGACATGAGTCACTGAAGTACTAAAGTACTGACAGGCAGGAGGAACCTGCAAGAATTTCCATGTCTCTGCCTAAAACTCTAAAACAGGTTTGGGGCAACTTCTGAGCATCAGCATTTATATCACCAAAGATAAAGCATGAACATAAGGGAAGTGTGCAGCAGTCTTTAGCTTGGAAGGAGAATGCCTCAGAGGAATGTCTGCATTTTGCTTGTAGGCTGCTATTTGGATGATCTTATGAGATTACAGAAAATGGGGCTTTTGAATTATTTTACTATCAGAGAAGGATGGGTAAGGAGTGTTCTGGGAGAAGAGTCATTAAGCAACAAATCAGGGGGCAAAGTCTGTTGGTTCTCATTAGCAATGTTAATAGCAACAGGCATGTCTTCCTTGCTGGAGATTCCTTTGACATATACACAACTAGTATCAAGTGACCAATAACTGACGGGAGTGTAATAGTTTTTGTGTCTGCCACATGTGCAGAGAGGAATTCAGTCTTCACAATGCAATGTTATCACATTTTATCTGTTTCTATGTCTTTGAAGGTAAAAACCAACCTGATGTTGATGTTTCTAACTAAAAAATAAAAAAAAGAAAAAATATCCTTTTTGCCTCCTTCTTGGCTACTACTGTGTATTTTTAGTTTTGTAAGACTTTTCAAATCTATTCACATCCAGAAAACTTATTTTTTGTTCTTCATAAAGTCTGATGTCAAGTGGTGTTACTGAGAGAAGTAACAGATTACATTGCAGAATTGTCTGAAACTAAATAACAAAATGCTTTTCTTCAGCTGTTGGACACCAGTGAAATCCAAATCAGTCTGCAGGTAAACAAGGCTGTTTCATCAGTTCATTTGACTATCAGTTACAGGACTACAGAGTTGGAAGTTTAAGTTACCCAGTGAGCATTGCCTCTTTTACTCATTTGGTTAAGTAAGTGCTGTGGCATGAAGTTGGAGGTAAAAATTTTGTCCTTCCTCTTTGATTGCTGTCTAATACATGTATTAACATAACCTGTTGGGCCAAATTAGACAGAACTGTGGGTAGAATTATATTTAATCTTGCTTTGCTATTATTTTTTAGCAAGTAGTTTCAATTTTTTGTATTTCCTAAGATCACGAGATGGTGGATTTGCAACCAGAAGAGCTACTATATATGTACATATAATTTGAAATGCCATAACTTCAAGTCCAACTAAAGCATATTCTTTAAGAAATAAGCTTTAATAATGTGATTTTCTTGATCAGTAGAGTCAATAAGCCATTTATAGGTATGTAATATCCAAATATGCTACAACGTAGTCTACCTGCAGCTTTAAGTCTTTTCAGAAATGCATGATGCAAGAGGTTATGATCTCTCTTCTGTTTCTGTCATAACTGCTTGAAGTGCTGAGATGGATATCCTAGTATGGAATATTGGGTGAAACCTGCTGTTGAGCTCTTGTCACAGTTTGTTTTTTGAGTCAACTCTCTGAGCAGTCCATCCTAAGACAAGGGGACAGGAATTTGCTTGCATTGCTCCCTTGTGTTGTGGAGCAGATGAAGTGGCTTGCCATGCTGTGATTCTCCTGAGAACAAGCAGTCTCTAGGTGACCACTTAGAAGGTGCAGATGAAAGGCAAACACTCTTCCTGAGCAATTTTCTTTGTCTGATTACTTTCATAAATTTTACCTTACAAAATGCCTAATTTGCAACTGAAAAGGCTATTTGTCTTACTTTCCTCACAGTTTTATTCAGGAAACAGCCAAAATGGCTGGTGAAGCTCTGTGATGACTGCAGTTCAGTTTCTCAGCAGATGGAAAGAGCCCTGAGCACTCAAGGTGAATATTTGGCTAAGACTGGCCAGAAATCTGAATAGTGCTTGATTATCTAGATTCAAGCAAATTACTCATGCTTGGGCACCCTCTTCTGTAGCCCTGAGAAGCCACAATCGACAACTTATTCTCACCCATTAAGTCAGGTCCCAAACACTATTAGCAAGTCCTAATAACTGCCGTGAAAATTAGAAATATGCTGGCATTAGGAACTGGCAGCTCTGTTTAGCTCTGTCACAGGCAGACTGCCTTTTCAATGTATCATTAGTAAGCTGGGAAATTGGAGCTAATGGATGGACTTTCTGCAGTTTTCTGGCATTCAATGACCACTGGATGGCACTGAGGTTACTGGCCTGCTCACAGATACATTCTAAGAAAACTCACGTTTTGATTTTAGATCTTCTGAAAAATTGTCTGGGACACTGATCTGGGGCTATTTGTTTGCATGTGTGTAAGGCTGGTTGCCTCACTCACGTAGATTCTTTACTGCCCCCACTTTGGGACTGCTTACAGCTTACAACAATAAATGCTCACTGTAAATCTCCCCACAGGTGTACATGAAGCCTCAAACTTGTTCTGAGTGCATGCTGTCCTGTCACACTGGTGGGTGAAGAAGATAAGGAGCCTTGACTGTTGTATTAATCCCTAAGCTACGTCACTGACACTGGCTACAGAGCAATGTCAAATCTGCCAAAGCATACAATTGTCTTTAAGTACTGGCAGCATCAGACAGAGTTCACTGATTATCCAGCCATCTTAATGCCCATGGCTTCTGAAGATTTCTGATGCTGAAAGCACACAAACTATAGCACAATGTTTTCAGAAACCAAAACACCCAACATCTTAAGGTATTTGTAGATATCTGACCTTAAAGCTTCTTGTCTGTCTCTGAGGATGTTCTCTGGTGAGGCATTCAGATTTGTTTCTAGTTCTAGAAAATGCCACTAATCACATTTTATTATACTGTCTGAAGGCCTGAGCCACAAATACAGAATTAGCAGGTTTTACGTATGCTTGATCCACACGGTGCAGCCAGTTTGGTGGTACACCTGGAACTGGGCATGGATGTGAATCCATCCATCTAGCTGCAACACAAAAATTTTTTTACTGGTTCCATCTCAAACTATGTAGTGCTGACGCAGCAGGATATTGCATGCATTTGGCCTCCTGGCTCCTCTTTAGCTACTAGCTATTGATGCCTTGAACAAGTTAACCCCCCCTTCTCTTAAGCTCTAGGTTGTGTTTGATTTTGTAATCAAAGCAGCTTTTCAGGGAGATGGCTCTTCAGGCTGCTAATGACAGTTTTATTTGCTTTTGCAGGGCAAGCTGGAGCTGGCCAGTAGTCCAAGTCCTCAAAGTGCAAGGACACCAGCAAGGAGTGGGCCAGAAGGAAGCACAAGGGAGTTTGGTGAGCAAAACCCCTCTTTCATGCTTGTCATGCTGGCAGGGTAGTGGTCTGGGTGCAACTGCATGGCACCTGGCTGTAATGCCAGGGTGCCTCTGACAACAGCTAGCCAACAGAGCGGTCTGCAGTGATGGTGTGTTGTTGCTTTAGCTCTGCATCTCTGCTGACTGGAAGATGAAGTTAGAGTATTCAGCTGAAAGAGACAGGAACTGAAATATCACTGTGATTAAGGGTTACCTTAGATGGCAAGTTCTTGATCCTTTTGGACTATTTTCAGAATTCTGGATTACAAGGATTGTTCTTCCTTGCCCTCTTCCCTCAGACTTTCAGCAGATTAAAGGCAGGTCAGAATCACTTTGTGAATGCCCAGTTTCCAATACACTGGCTTTCAGAAAGGAATTTCAGAATATATATACACAACTAATAATAATAAAATCTGAACACATAGGGCACCATTTTCTGGTGTCTGTTTAGATGTGTATTTCTACACAGTAGATACACATCTAAGCATGAAACTACATTAAAGTTTTCAATGTCTTTTCACTGCCAGTTAGTTGCATACAAAATGAGACATTAAGGAATTCTAGAAATTTTGATCTATGCACTCTTAGTTCATGACTTCTGAGAAGTTACATGCTTGTTCTTATTAAAACTGAGAATTACTTTAATACAGACAGGAAATTTGAGAGAGGAGGCTATTTACACATTTTTTTGAAAGAGACTTGGTATTTATGTGTAAAAACAGAAAGCTGAGACATTTAATGGGCAGACATGGCCAACACATCATCAAACATTGATTTGGTTTAGAGAACTAGATGGCAATGGAATATTGAGTTTTTTAAAGTGTCTGTTCTTCTGAGAATAACATAACCTAATTTTAAATAGATATAGACTCTGCTAGTTGTTTTTGATTTTGCAAGGACCTCAGCATCCTGCAATCAGTCTGAACTCAAGCTTGCTGGGTATCCAATGCCTTTGAGAGCACTGTGTTCTGTGTGACATTCAAAGTACCTGAACACAGCCTGTCCCAGTAGCAACTGAAGTTGTATTTGATGTGATATATAGCTACACAGCACACAGCCACAGGGACCTGGATGCCCAGAGCAATCTTAACATTATTTTTCTTAGAGCTAGTATGTTTTTCTACTTTATTTCCTCTTCATTTTTTGACTGTGTCCTTTCAGGGGACACTTCCAAGAAAAACAGTTCTGTTTTGTCCAAAGGGCTTATATTTACATACTTTTGATTCCCGAGAAACTGTGGTAGTTCTTTGGCAAGTAAATGAAAATTTAGGTTGTATACTCCAGGACTTTTGGGCAGGAGGGGGAGCAGTTCAATTTTGCCGAGCTGTCGACTCACATGGCTGTCTCTCTCCTTATACAAATTCAACTAAATACAAAAGGGGAGGCCTTTTATGAATCAAGTGTTCCTTAGCTATAGTGTGGTCCTCTTCAATTCTGGATTTGAAAGATCTGTTCCACTGTTAGAAATCCGCTGTCTCTATGGAAAAGGATCCTTCCAGTTTCTATCCCCCCAAATATGAAGAATGTTAAATTGACAATTTCTGGGCTATGCAATGCATCTTAAAATTCTCATGTCTGCAGAAGTAAATTGAACATGGTCTAAACATTTCTCTAAGTAATAAACATGCTGCTTCTAATCAGCAGTAGCTCTACAAGGTGTAAGTGTGGGCATGTGTGTTTCTGTGGGTGGTGGCACATTAGCTGCTGTGACCTGCAGTAGATGCTGGTTAAGTTCTGTCTGCACAGCTTCGTGTAACCTGAAGCAGCTGATGTCTGCGTGGGAGAAGTCAGTGCTTTGTTCTTAGCAGCTGAGCTGACATGTTCTCCTGGGCTTTCTTGCTTCCGTATCTAGTGTTGTACGTGCACTGAGACACCTTGTGCTCTGACCTTGCAAACCGGTATTCTTAAAAACAGACTTCTGAGGTATAGATGGGAAAATGCTTAAAGCTCATAAGCAAAATCCAGGATGGAGCCAAACTTTCCCAAACACTTCTGTACTGTGGCAGAACTTGCATGAATAAGCCAATTCATCCAAATAAGCTGAACTGGGAATGGGCAGACAAGTCTTCCTGATGCTGCCTAAGCAGCAGCTGTCTAGGCAGAGCACCTGGGATACCAGAACAGAGAGGCTACACTGCCATAAGAGGGGCGGGAGTGTATGTGGGCAGCGCTATACTGCTGTGCTTGGGTGAGGGGTATGGTATGGTCTCTGTGCACTGTCACACAAGCAGAGAAGGTCCAGTACAGCAAAGAAAGCCCAGGCTCCTAAGGCATGTGCAAAAATGTTGCAGAACTTAAGTACCATGAATGGTAACTGAATTTAATTTCCATTGTGAAGAAAAACGGTGATGGACAGAAGAGGAACTGGATGTGTATTAGCAACTAATACAAAGATGACAAGGATATTATTATATAAGCAAGCAGGAGTCACCATCACTAACATTACACCCTTCAGCACTGTAAAAAGAAGTGTGACAGGTCAAGGCAGGTGATTCTTGCCCCCTTCTCCACTCTTCTGGCACTTCACCTGGATTACTATGGACTGCTCTGTGGGCCCCAGCATAAAAAGGAGGTGTGTGGACTTTTTGGAGTAAATCCAGAGTAGGCCACAAAGATGATCAGATGGATGGAGTGCCTTTCCAATGAGGAAAGATTGAGAGAGCTGGGATTGTTCAGCTGGAGAAGGCCTGGGTAGGGTGATATTATATCAGCCTTCCAGGACCAGAAGGGAGCCTACAAGAAAGACTAAGAGGGACATTTTACAAGACCATGAAATGATAGAAAGGGGGAATGGCTTGAAACAGAAAGAGAGAAAGAGAGTAGGTTTAAATTAGATAGTAGAAGAAATTCTCTACTGTCAGGTTGGTGAAGCACCAGATAAATGGTTGCCAGAGAAGCTGTGGATGCCCCATCCCTGGCAGTGTTCAAGGATAGGCTGGATGTGGCTTTGAGCAACCTGGTCTAGTGGAAGGTGTCCCTTAACAATGGCAGGGGAGTTTAGACTGGATGACCTTTAAGATCTGTCTCTCTTTCCCACCTGCAGCTGCTGTGCTAGGGTGTGGCCATGTGCTATCCCAGTGACTCTTGGGGCTGGCACAAACCCCACTGCAGCTGCACCAAGTGTCATGGCTCTAAAGCTTTTTGGCTGCTGCCATGTGTCGTGGATCCCAGAACTGTTAGTGACACAGGCATTTTGTATCTCTTGAGTCCCTACTGGAAATACCTGCCCAGGACAGCCAGGGCAGTCCCTCGAGAGACGCTTGTCTCCCTCATGTCCTCTCTCCTGTGATGGGTTGCATTAAGGGTATAGAAGTTTGGCAGAAGAAAAACTGTGGCATTCCAGCTGGTCCTGGGAGATCAGAGGGGCAGGGTGCATCTGGGCTTCATTTCTGATTGTATACAGCTAGGCACTGTGAGTCCGGTCATGCTCAGTGAGATCTGGGATACACCAGAAATCCAGCCACATTAGCGATCCCAGATTCACCAATAGTGTGAGGTTCATTAATTCAGTGCTGCAAGTTTGCTCAAGCTCGATAAGAGCTTTCACAAACACCGACTTGTTCCTGCTCTGCCCAAAGCTGGTCTGTGATTGAGGCCTCCTCCTGGGAGAGTGAGGGAAAGCAGGCAGCCGCACATGACCTGGCTTTACCACCTCTGTGGTTTACAACAGCCCATTAACTATTTCTGGCTTATGAAAAGCAGATCCTGCAGATCCAGGGAAAATGGTAGCAAATTCTTTGGTAAGCTAGTAGTTTTTGAGACCAAGGTCATGTTTAGAAAATGCCATCAGTATCTCTTACTGACTAGTAACTACACAGAGGTTAGAAGAATACTAAATATGCTTCTGTTAAGTTTCCCCTGATCCAACTACGTTGTGTTTGACAGGACTTATGTTTCTAGAAAACTCTGCAATAGAAAACAATCAATAGTAGGTAATTTTTGGTTATTCTTCCCCCAAAAATTTGCACTTTTGCTCATTTGATCAGGTCTGGGGATAATCACTGACTGTCACTCTTCTTCTTATATTGACCTTACTGTCAAGAGCTGGACTGAGTTTACATAACCATTTCTGCAAGCCATGATTTTCAAAGGAGGTGCTATATGGAGTACCAAGAGCCAACACTTAATCTTAAAAAAAAGGTGTTTTCAAAGCCAAAGCTGTTGTGTAAGCCAGACTAATCTGACCCATTCACAGGACCAAGTTCAGCTTTCTTCACCAAAATATTTCTGTTTGTTAAGTTAAATTCTGAAGTAAAAATTCTAAATTGCCTCTAAAACTGTTATTTGACTGCATGTAGATCCACATCCACAGGAGGGGGCACTTGAATAAAATTTTGAGCAGTTTGCCAAATACCTCTCATTTCATGCTTCCTTTTGTGCACAGTGGTTCTGTGTGTTGGAGAAGGGGACGAACTAAGAGATGATGAAGGTGCATGAAAACTAAATAGCCCATCAAGTCCTGAAGTATATTGCTGAGTTCTTCTAATAGGTGGATCTTGCACTGTTTCAGTTATGCTTTACTTCAATCAATTAATAAAATACACACACAAAAAATTATCCATCTAAATAGATAGAACACCGAGTCATATTTTTCTTTGGTCTGAGATTTTTGTTGTCTACTTCAGTAGACAATATGGCATTTTACAAGGCAGCCTTTGTTTCATGCTTAACAGCCATGTACAGGCATCTAAAGGGTTGAACTAGACTTAACTGCAAGTCTGGTGCACAGAAATTGTACTACAGTTTGTTAAAACAGATTTGTTTAAGAAGAGATTTGTTTCCCATACCTGCCTGGAGTATACCCATGCTTCCTGAGAGGAGCAATAAGTTAAAGTAATCATATTTTCACATGCATTACCAGTAGTCTACACTTGAGTTACACTTATGTGTCAGATCTTTCTGAGAGACCTGGGGCTTAGCTAAGCATTAGTAAAATAGATGTATAGCTCTGCTAGACCATATTTTGTGTTCTTTGCCCCTCTCTAAGGCCTCTCTGGTCTTTCATGATTTACAAGGTGTAGCATTTGAACTGATTCTAGCTCCAGTGGGCTTGAAGATTTTCAAAGCTGAAACTACAAAAGAAGCAAGTACAAGTTTAAATGCCAGCAGGACTGAGGCTTATTTCTACCACTAGAGTCAATCACAGGTTTTTATATGTATTTCCCCTCCTGTTTCCTCTCTTGTTTTTGTTTTGTCTAAATCTAAACTCTGGGTATGGATACTGTGATGCTCAGGACTGAAAGCAGAGCTGTGTTCACTGGGGCATCAGGCTCATACATGGAACTGCAGTGAAGATGTCTAGCAGAGATCCACTACTGCCATGGCATGGCTCCTGCTCA
The DNA here is from genome assembly GCF_001522545.3 of Parus major. Taxonomy (NCBI): domain Eukaryota; kingdom Metazoa; phylum Chordata; class Aves; order Passeriformes; family Paridae; genus Parus; species Parus major. The sequence continues at coordinate 43,172,958 of NC_031799.1, forward strand.
CAGATCCAAAGCTTATCCAGACCCACAACAGATTCCTTTTGTCTGGAATGAGGAGATGACTGCTGATTTCAGTGCTCAGACTAACACTGAGTAGAGGGAAAAATAATAGAAAAGATCTAATGTAACTAGCAAAACGTCTTGCTTTTCCCTTTCCTGTTGCCCAGTGCTGGCAGACGTGACTCTCACTGTCTTCCAGGGGCCATACAACAGCCTGAAACTGTAGTTTGAAAATAACTCTTGTAACAAGAGTTCTTAGGTATGGCAGGGTCCTAAAACAGGAAAGAAAATAGAGGAAGTGGTGAGGGTCCACTGTTCGATTTATCACATTCTTGCTAGTGACATAACCATAATAAAGTAATTATTTTGCTGCCGCCCATGTTATGAACTCCATGTAGGAGGACAGACATATGGCTGGATTGTAACTTGTATGTTACTTCCCTCCTCCCCTCTTGCTTTTATCTTCTCTTATGATACCATTGGTTGTATTTTAAATCCTCAAAGCACTGGCCTAACTGGCCTCTCTGATAGCTGCAATCAAATTCTGGTTTGCCCGACTGCTAACAGTTCTACCAGTGAAATTCTGGTAGACTGTAAGAACAGAATTGGAGTAGTTCAGGCTTCTCTAAAAGTGCCACTTCAAGAGATTGCTGTAGGAAAACACCATGATTCTCCACCTGGAAAAGCAAACATTTATTAGGGCAAACATCAATGGAACTGGAACCTGAGACAGGGAAGGAGACACCTCTTTTTGCTTTTGTGGGTTATGGGGGAGAAAGCAGGACCTAATTTTCCTGGTCCCAGGCAGATTGGTTCAGCCTAAGCCTCATTGTCTAAAGTTATGCCAAATGCCATTCTGTTGATGTCTGATTTCTCACAAGACATTTCAGAAAGTCTTCACAAGCAGAAAGAAGGCAGAGGCAAGACATTTCATCCTGCTTCAAAGCCCTTGACTATTTGAGAACTATTCAAGGTCAGCTACCGCCCCACTCCATATCGCGGCTTTTCAGAGAGGGCATCTGCAAAACTGTGGCTACTTAGTGTGTCTGTGACAAAGCCAGGACAATATTCTTTGATTCATTTTCTTTCTTGAGAAAGACAGCTGCTTGGCTCCATTGACAGCAATGCAATTTTAAATTCCTGAGACTCCAATTAAATGATCTATTTCCAAAACACTGGTAAGGACGCACCAGGGGATAAAGGATTTGAATTCATTGTCATTAATATAAAGGAGATAAGATCTCCTTATTTGTGCCCACAGACAAGCATTTCTGTCTTGCAGGGTAAAAGAGTACTCATCCTGTACTCCAACAAAACTGAGACTGCAACTAGTGCTTTTCTCCTTTGTGAGATGTCTAGATTTCAGGAACTGGCAGTGATGAGATAAATATACTGCTAGGAGTGGTGATCTAATAAAACAGCTGGCAAACTTTCTGTGTCAAATCTGCCTTGTGTCCAGCTCACTTGTTTTCTCTGAGACATTTAGGACTTGATGTTCCCAAGTGTCTGCAATCTCTCTCCGTATCAGACAGCCAAATATGCAAAATTGCTACTTGGTATTTTGATTCAATATTACTTAAGAAGTATGCCTGGTACTTTTTGTCTTATGAGTATTCACTACTGGGGTCTGCCAAAAAAGAAGATGATACTGTGAGCTGTAGCAATTCAGAAACAGACTCTGTCTCAGCTCTGCCTAAGCTTGCTCTGCCAAAGCCTTCAATGTCAGTTTGACTCCTTGTCTTTCAATGGTGATTACAATGGACTTCTGGTGAGCTCAGGATAATTAGGCTAAATCTTCAGTTGTCTGAGAGCAACCATCCTATTTCTCCTTCTTCTGACCTGTGTGAGGGTATAGACTTGAATCCATTCTTCACCAAGGGACTGGAAAACAGCCATGTCTATGGGTATCAGCAAAATGGCTCTCTGTAACTGCAGCTGATGCACCACTTAATTGCCAAAAGCAGATACATGGCAACTGGAAGCATCAAAGCCACTGAGATGCTTGCAGATCTCAGTGCACAGCTGGGCTCAAAGAGGACAGAACATGATTTTAATGTTGGATTCAAATGAAGGCTCTTACATAAACCAAGTGATAGGACTCTGCAACTCATAGGCCTCAGCATTGTGCATGGCATCCAAGCCAATCAGGGCCAGGTTCTGCCCATAAGGAAATGTAGTTTGATTTAATTATATTCACAGACACAAGGCTTTTTCAACCTGTTTAAAACCTAATCTTTAAAAACAGCTAGAAATATTCAGGGATGAAAAATTCATGGACTGTAAGAAAAGAAGACACTTTCGGTGGTTGAGGAGGTCTGAAGCCATGAAACCAGAAGCTGAGATACAGTGGGAGAAAAGCTGTCACCTGCTTGATGTGACATTGGTCTTTCCCTTCATGCTGTTATCAAAAAGCACTCCCACTTACATGGGCCATGCTCTTGGTACTGTAGCTTTTCACTGCTCTCAGTGCAGGTGCTTCTGAACAAGGCAACTAAAGGGCCAGGGTTTCAGACATACTTGCCTTACTCTGTACACCTTTGTACCAGAAGAGAGGACAATTGATTAGTTTTTCATCTTCAACCTGGGGGCAAGTGCAATGTGACACAGGGAAGCATAGTCTGAAATATATTTTTCTTCTGAGGAAATTGCAGCATCTCTGCAGTTCTGAGGCTGTCACATTCCCAAATGCAAAGAATAGAGAGATTTCAAACCCAGAAACAAAACACTTCAGCAGCTTTCTCTGTTTTGCACCATAGCTTCCCACCATTTTATTGGATTCCTCCTTAAGTCAGAAGTGATGGCACTGAAGACAGCAAGGAAGATCTTAAGAGAGAAATGGAATGCCTTATAGTGGATGGAGAAAAGCAGAATCCAGCATTTCTGTAATGAAAATTGAGCAGACTAATTTTGCTCCTTACCACAGATTGTGTGTTTTTTCCCCAGAAGAAAATAGAAATTAATCCTTAATGAAATACCCTTTCCTGCCTCCTGCCACTTGGTTTCTCAAGGGCTGTCACATTCAGATCTCCCATTATCCTTTTCCTGGAAGGCAGCCTACAACACAAAGGTTTAAAAAAAAGGCCCTTTTTAATTTTTTTTTTCCACTGCAAAAAGCTGAGCTGCTTGGAAAAACAAAGCAAAACAAAACCAAACCAAAGCAAACCCACAAAACCCCAAAATTTAAAAGGAAATTCAACAGTGTCAGTGCTCCTATCACTTGGTTCTACTGCCAGTGACAGAATAAAATTGTAATTGGCTGCAATAGATAAATGATTTGTTCAGATGTACTTCTCTCTGTAAATTGGCAGATGATTCCAAGTTGGGTGGCAGTGCTGATCTGCTGGAGGACAGGAAGGCTCTGCAGAGGAGTCTGGACAGGCTGGACTGATGGGCTGAGGCTGACAATAAGAGGTTCAACATGAATAAATGCCAGGCCTTACCCTCTGGTCACAACAACCCCATGCAGTGCTACACACTGGGGGAAGAGTGGCTGAATGCTGCCTGGGGAAAAAAGACCTGGGGGTGATGGTTGGCAATGGCTGAACATGGGCCAGCAGTGAGCCCAGGTGGCTAAGAAAGCCAAGGGCATCCTAGCCTGTGTCAGCAATAGAAAATAGAAAAAAATACCTTCTTTTTAAAATTCTCAGCAGGAAGATCTTGCTGTGACTGCCAGTTCTTACATAAAAAGCCAAACCAAAGCAAACCAACCAAACGAACAAACCCTAAAAGAATTATTTCTTTTGGAGAAAGGAAGGTAGGGAGAAGAGAGCAAAGAGATTGTGGATAGTTGCTGCACCTATTTCCATGTGCAAGTGACTGGGAGGAATTGAAAGATAAGATGGTTTTATTCCAAAGTGCCTGTACAAAAATAAAATGTTAATTCCTTCATTACTAAAAATATTACCACCAGTAGACAGGGCTGATACTGTCTATTTCCATGGAGACCACTGCAGTATTTTAGAGCTCTGGTTTTGTGGGCAGAGGAATATGCTGTTAAATTAACTAATACTTGAGAAGATAGACATAAATCCTCACTCTATATTTTGGGAACTCACATAACCTTAAGGCAATGCAGCTGTAACAAACAATAACATCCTCTGGCCTGCACTAACTACTTCTTTCTGGTGATGTTAGTGGCACAAATGTCCAGAAACTGTGTGAGTGTTCTGATGGTCTTTACCAGGGCCCTCCTCATTATGCAGTAAAGACTTGTCCATCTGACACTGCTGTGAAAGGGAACAACATGATGCTGTCAACTGTGTAGGTTTGTTCTATTACTTCCTGTGATAGCAAGAGCAGAGTGCAGCACAATGTTACCCTCACACAGACAATAGTCAAAATAAAGCAGAAAGAAGGCAGAGGCAAGCCATTTCTCTGGTTTCTTTGTTCATTTCTAGGCTGTGAAATCACTGTAGTGGGATAGTGGTGTGTGTAATGTCACTGTGCCACTATTCACTACTGATGGTGGTTCCTACTGGTTCATATGCTTACAAATATATGACAGATCTACCTCTTACAAATATTTCCTTCCTTCTTTAAGCCCTGGAAATTCTTGGTTCACAGGTCTGCCTCTCTTACCAAGAGGGTGAAAAGCTCTGCCTAAGAACCAAGGTTAATGGAGTTCAGGAAGATAAGCCCTCCTTGAAGGAATTCAGCATTTTGCATGACTGAACTCTATAAAGTTCACTACTTTTGCAAGCCTCAGCATGAGGTGTGATCCAGTTTGCTCAGCAATTATGAGTTTAGTCTGTCTGTACCTGCCCTTTATTCCTGTGTAAAAAACATGCACAAAAGCCATTGGCCCAAATTTGCAACCTGAAAGAGCATGTGGGAAGGAGGCTTTTACTCAGCTCTGGCATCTGATGTGAAGTTAGCTTTCAAATACCAAAAATAATGTACTGAAGCACAGCAATGGAGTTTCTCACAGATGGATGGATGCAGAGTGTAACTTTGGTATGAGTGCACCAAGGACAAACAATCTGCTTGGATTCTCCTGTGCAACTTCATCGTGTGTTACTTTTTCTAGAATCTAAAAGCCTGACTGCTATTAACTTGGTTCCTTCACTGTTGAATGTCTGGTAGATCTCCTGATAGTACCAGTGGAGTATTAATGCTTTGTACCTACTTTCTTGCACTAATAAATTGCTTAATCAAAATATTGTCAAGTTTTTTACCTATTGCAGTACAACTGAGCCCAAGCCTGAGAACATTTTAGAAAGTGTATCAAAAAGGCCATGTCTTTTCTTGTAAAGTCTAGCCTTATCATCTTTAATCACACATTCCATTAACATAATTAGGAAATTTAGAATGTCTTGAGTAAAATCAATGCTAAAAAAGGGGAAGTACTGTAATTCTCATATTATTTCCTTGGTAATTCTATCATGTAGGCTTAGAGCTACCTACTTTTCCTGTTCCCTGAGCAGAAGCTCTTCAACTTTTGATCAAGAATAGCGTTAAAAAGTCAATCCATTTGCCAAAAAACTTCTAAAAGCCAGGAGGCCAGTAACTGAGATGTGTCGTTCAGAGACCAGTAGGTATCTTAGCTTGGAAAGGTAATCAAAGAAGAAATGTTTTCAGTGAGGTGAGTACAGCTCCCTGCATCTATCTACCAAGTCCTTATCCACGTGCTGAAACTGGACCAGCTGAACCATAAACTGGCTTAGCTGAATTCGAGCAAAACCCTTGTGTTTTTCGTTAGATGGACTCTCTAAACCAGTTTCTTACCAAACTGAGATAACTCAAGAAAGGCTTCAAAGTGATTGTTTTCACTTCATGGAAACCATCTCTTTTAGTAATTTAGAAATAGATTTAAGAAGTAGTGTAAGTTTGTACACAGAACCCCACCACTCCATTCTGCAAGCTCTCGTGTCATGCTCAAACTGGCAATGTGTATTGTTTTGATAGATGGATGAAGGGAAGGCATTATTTTCCTTACCTTCAGCTTTTTTACTGTGCAGGTGTAGACAAGAGTCTGGAATTCTACTGCTCATCCATTACTACTCATAATCTTTTCTCCTTTCTCAGCCACTTGCACCATGGAAATGTTCTTGAGACCCCTCAGAGCTGCCTCCTTCCTCCAGCAAGGTCAGTGCAGCTGTCTTGTTTCAAGAATAGAAAGGTGAGCTGTATGACACAGAGCAAGATTTCTCCATTCCCAAAGCCCTTCACATTTATGACCAGAAGATATGACTGCCACTTACACAGTGCCTGTAGTGAGGGGGGCTTCAGGGCTGGGACATGAGCTGTATCCACTTCATAGCAGGATGGTTTCCTGTGATGCCCATTGCATCACTGATGCAGATGTGCCAGAAAGAGGTAAGATGTGAGGAGGGAGTTACCCAATGCTTTTGACAGACTTTTTCTGTGCTTTTGTGCCTAAGGCATCAGGAATAATACTGCTGTTAATGATGAATGAAGCAGAAAAACACAATCTTATTCTAGCAGTAATTTGGATAAGGAAGTACTGAGCCATGTGTCCTATGATTGCCAATTACCTGTTTTGCAATAATCACAGCAGTACTTGATCAGTGGTACTAGCAGAGGTGTCAGTGCCCTTGAGCCTTCATTTTCTGCTGACATGCAGAGGTCTATAACAGGTGCAGAATGTGCTCATTTAGTGCCAAACATTTAAGTAAACCAGCATCATTAACTAGTGAAAAAAAAGCAGTTTTGAGCCGAATGCAATTTATAGACCTGACCAGATGCTGTTTACAATCTATGCTCTACAAAAAGGTCTGGAGGAAGGCACCAGGTAATCTTATTACTAGGAAATCCTGTGTATGTGTGTGAATTCACACAGCTTCTAGGTGAAGGTAGTTTACATCAGTGGATTTTTCACTTAGTTTGAGCTGACTGTTTCCAGTGAAACTTGACTGTTTATACCTCACTGGTTTATATTCAGCTTTCCTGGAAACTACTGCACTGGTACCTGAAGTACACACCTGCGCATGAGAGACATGTAGGGGAGAACTCCTGATTCCTTTTGTAAACTATTGCTAATTTTAAAGCACCACTGTAATGAAAGACATAGTTCAATTCACTCAGTCAGTGCCTTAAAAATATTGGCATCAGCTGGAGTTGTGTTCCTTGATATCTTCACTGGAACAGAACTGCTTGGCTCCTTGCTTGGTATCCATGTGGACATGTCAGATTATGATAGGTCCCCACATGAGCACTGACTGTGTAGTCAGAGGCAAAGGAGAACTTACACTGCCCAGTTTTTCTAATTACAGCAGTGATTTTATTCTTGAGGTCACCTGCAAATGCTAGAAAGACACCTAAAAAAGTCCCACCATTGTGGGAAAAAAATCAGGCCTTAATGATGAAGAGTTTTGGAGGTCCTACAAAGTCAAAATCGGAAAGCAGAGCAGCTAGGAGATGGCACATGCTGGACAAAAGTAGTAAGAAGTTGCAAGGATTAGTGTGAAAATCCAGGGAAAGGATGTCTGTGGGAAAATCCTGTGTGCCAGTCAAGTAATTTTATGTTTGTTTAGGGTATGTTTGAGCAATTTAAAAGGCTATGAAATGAAAGGCTATGAAATGAAAGGCTATGAAAATAGCCACAGCTAACCAACATTAAGAAAGAAAAAAAGTTGTTATGAACTTGTTATTAGTGTGCTAACAGGCACATCTCCATGCAAATCAGGTATTAAGCCAGGTTTAAAACTTGAGTAACCCTGCATATATAACTTGAATTAATTGAATTTTTCTGCAGTCCAGGGAACTGAGCATAAGAAACAGGTGGTCTTTATCTGAATATCCAGGACTGGAAAACTGAGATGTTGATAGTCTGGGATATTTCACTTGCAAATACATATGACACTTGAAAACATACGAAGAAATAGGCTCAGTCATGTCAGAATATAAGGGCTGAAATTTGACTCAGCATCATCTCTTGACACTCTAAATTCCTGTTTCTCTGTTGGTTCTACTTATATGCATTTGTGGCCAGTTTTCTTTGCTCATTTTTCTCTCTTCTTTTTGCTCTCTTCTTTTCTCTGTTTTGTACCCACTGTACAGTCTGTACCGTACTATATACTCACTATGTATAGAGATGTTCTCTACTAGTCCTTGCATGGCAACCTGAAGAGCTGCAAGGCAGACCACAAATAAGTAGGTAAAGACAAGATGTACAAAAGAACTCAAATAAAAGGATTTTTATTCCACTGAAAGACCGGCACAACCATACAATTTCTTTTTCTTGAAAGAAAGTATGAGGATTACAAAAGTTGCTATTTTCATTACTGCATTAACATTACTTGCTAGAAACAGCAGTCTTCCTGTACCTCAGGCTCAGTTTGGTATGTGTGCACAGTTGGGCTGCCATTACATCTGTGCATGGGAAGGCTGTAGTCTTCTCATGCCTGACTAAGGGCAAAGACATAAACACTGTGCTGTGTTGTAAAGGTAAGTTAAATTTCTGAATAGGAAATGGAGGACAACCTTGCTTACACATTGGTTTGGGGAAATTACAGGCCCTGAAATTTTTAATCTTTGGGATGCTAACATTTCTGCTACAAACTCACAAACGAGTTTCACTTTTCTTGTTGGAGGAGTGAGGAGTAGACTCAAAGGAATGCAAAACCTTCTTGAGGCAGAATTGTGCAGTATTAGCCCGCTAAAAGGAGCAGTGTTTCACTCTGCAGTTAAAAAAGGACTTTCTGGCCTGCAAATGTGAACTAATGTCTCTACCAGAAGGAGAGGACAAGACAATTAGGATTACAGTCCCACAGACTCACAAAATAAACTGAGTTAGAAGGCCTCCTTAAGGAACATCAAGTCCAACTTCCGGCTCTGCACAGGATTATCTCCAAGAGACTCACCGAATACCAGAGAATATTGTTCAAATGCTGCTAAAAATCTGTCAGGATGCTGCTGTGACTGCTTCCCTGTGGAGCTTGTTCCAGTGCCCAGCCACCCCCTGGGGAAGATACCTTTTTCTAATATCAAACGTAAACCCCACTCCCCAAGACACAACTTCAGGCCATTCCCATGGGTTCTGTCACTGAGAAGAGATCAATGCCTGCCCCTCCTCTTCCGCTCAAAAAAGGAGTTGTAGACATAAATGTGGTCTCCCCTCACTCTCCTCCAGGCTGAACAGAACAAATGACCTCAGCTCTCCTCATACAGCTTCCCCTTTTGGCCCTTCACCACCTTTGTTGCCCTCCTTTGGACGCTCTTTAAGAGCTTAATGTCCTTCTTATATTGTATAATCCAAAACTTCTCCTAGGACTTGAGGTGAGGCCACCCCAGTGTAGAGAAATCCCCTCCCTTGACCAGCTGGCCATGCTTTGCTTAATGCCAACAGCTTGGGGAATTCACAAGTCTGTCAGGGCTGGGGTAAAACCAGTACTGTCCAGTTTTCTGAACTAGTGTCCTCCACTTATCTCACTTTAGTTGCTTTGCCGTATTCTTGTTTGTAAGATGTACTTGGATTAGGGTTTAAGTGGCTCAGTTAATGCTTTGGTGTCTTGGTCATGCACCTGTGAATACCAGTCTGCCTACCAGAGCTACTTACCAACATCCTTACTCCTGCTTTTCCTCAAAAACTGGATGCTGTGTGAGCTGAAGGCCAAACCACACAGGTTACTACTTGCTATAATAATGATAGTCCAAACCTCACTTTTCTTGTTGGAGGGTTCAAAGCTCCCCATCCATGAAACACATTAATCTTTGCATGTTTTTCTGCCTTGGTCACTCAGGTCACGATGGCATGTTGGTGGAGCTGGAGGATAATCCTGCTGTCTTCTGGGGCTGCACCTCCATGGACTTGCTGTGTGCCAGGTTAACCCAGCGTCACTGGGTTATGTCTTGGATGCAGTGAAAGAAGCTGGGTCCTTATCTGGTTAGCAGCTAATGAATGTCCTTCTGTATCCTGCCTTTTCCTGATCTGCACCATTTCTTCTGAGCTCTCCCTTTTCTGCCAAGCCTGGTAGACACTGATTGGCTAAATGGGAGCAAAGGAAAACAAGCTGTCACTCACATTTGTCTTCATATCCTGCCTCCTTCAGTGCCAGAGAGGAGATAAATTGACTGTCAATCCCCTAAGGCCGGTCTACAATACTTTACAGCGTCTAATGGATTTTAACACCTCTAGGAAGGCCATCTTTAAACCAAATATCTCTACTATAGCTAACTTAATTTTAAATTTAGTAGTGGGGATAGTAAAAAACATCTGAACTGGAGAGGAAGGAAACGACCTCTTTGTGGAGTAGTTTGCATTTCTTCTTGCCAGGAGCACTACAAATGACACATCCCATGGATTTATTTGCCATGTTCCTGAGCTAAGTGGTAGAAGGTCAGAATTGCAAGCTACATGAAAAATGCACTAGCAGCTCTTCACTCTGTTTGTCCTGAGGGTTATTCTGGCTTGCTGGGAGTACTTTTCCTCTTATGAACACAAGCTGGCTTGTAGGGTCTGGGTAAAAGAAGGAATTCTAGTTTTGGGTAGTCATTTTTTTAGAATCACAGTGACAGGAGCACTGAAAGACAACCAACAGGGAATCCTTGCTGCCTGGAGAGGATGTCAGTCCTCTGTTCTATCTCTTGAGCTCATTAAATTTTACCAGTTTTTCTCTCTGAAGTGGCCCAAGCATTCACAGTTTCTCAGGAACTGGCTATCGCAGCAGTAGGGTACAGTTGAAGAGATTTTGGGGTTTTTTTTCAGTTTTGGATATCCTGAGTAATTCAGCCAGGGGAGTTGAAAGGAGAACACGGGAAAATGGAGTTTTTCCTGGATTAGGCTGATCAATCTATGGTAAAAAAGCTTGTTACAAGGTTATTGTAGGAAGGAATGCTTATAAGTCATCAGGCTCTCTGTTGAAAATACTTCCTAAAAATACAACAAAACCAACTCTGCTGCTACTGAAAGTGCATGTGCACTGTGTTTCCTCATTTGTTGACTTTAAAAATCTAATGCCAGGGTATTTTGGCTACCATATTTACAAATTGAATCCAAACCTTTGATCTTTGTGGGGGAAAAAAGTTTATGAGCAAGCTCAGTCTGTCAAAAAAAATTCCCATTGCTTGATTTGGGGTGGACTGTGTTCCTTCCAATTGACAACAAAAACCCAACATAGTCCTGCTAACAGCAGGAAAACCTTGGTATTAACCATGTAAGTGGTAAGGTGGTAAGGTTTTACCTCCTGTTTAGATGAGCAATTCCGTAACCCTAATTACAAAATAAGAGAGTGAAAACTTCATTGCCGTGCTGGGGTTTGAACATCTAACTGTGATTCAAAAATCAGAAAAATCTTGCTCAAATGACCCGGCCTTGGAAGAAACATTTCCCACCTTGAGAATAATTTAAGTGAACATAGTGATTAAAGGAAAATAGATATGCAGGGAAAGGTGCAACTTGTCCAAAATATCGTAGCAAAAAAATCAATTGGAGATTTAGGAGGAAAACTTTGCTCTTGACTTGCAGCCCATACATTATATCTTGAAGTCTGTGTTTTTCTGAAAACCTGCTTGAGTAGAAAATATGATTTTTAGTGACTGGAGGCAACTTAAGATATTCTAAAGTAGGAAATAAGTGACTTGATGTTATTAATGAGAAAAATTATAAGGTCAATATTTCATAACAAAGGAAACCAGTCAGGTACTGGGTCAACATGAAGTTACTTGAGTTGGGTTGGTATTTTCAAAAATTGTGTTCTAAATGCTGCCTGGAGGCTGCTTTAAGGGAAAGAATGGAAGAACTCAGGATAAGCTACCTTTTAATTTTTTTCTCAAATAGGTTCTCTTTGCATATCATTTTATGAAATGCAAGGTTTCCTGCTTTCCATGAAACAGACTGCTGGATATACAGATATTATCTTAGAGACTTCGGAGAAGCAACAATTATAAAAAATAAATAGTGGAAACCACAACTGCTCAGGGGAATTTGTGTTAAATTTAATGTGCTCACTGTATTTTAGATGCTTAACTTCTGCTCCCTGAAACTCAATTTGATAATGCAAAACCTGAATACTGAAGTATACAATATTACTATATACCTAGCCCCATAGCTGATAGTGAATGCTTACTAGTAGTAGAAACTGGTTTCCTGTGTTTGGAGGCACAAAACTGCTGTCATTATTAGCAGAAGTGGTTCCTTCAGCATGTCATCCAGCTTGGGGATAGAAGATATTTTCAATACTCTTTTTCTTTGAACTCTTGAAATTGTTAAGGCTTCCAAATTACCAGTCTAATCACAGCTCTTCATATCCACATGTCCCAGTTTTGCTAGGAAGCTTTGAATTATTTACACAATAGGATTGTGTGCACTGGGAGTAAAAGATCAGAAGCAGGCAAATCTGAAATCTACATGAAAAGGCATCTGGTTGGTTGGCATGGAGACTTACTCTTGTGACCCAGAGGCTAAGAGGAAATAAGAAAAAGAACAGGTGTTTAAGAGATGGTAAAGTCCTCCTAGGCATGCAGGTCTTTGGCTGCAGTGACACATGATGTGACATCCATGTGTGTGACCACAGGCATGCATGTGTGCATTTGAGTGTGTGTGCACATTCATCAGGAAGGGAAGGAGCTTTCCCAGGTGGGGCTGCATGCTTGCCTTCACATATGGAAGCCACCCCTCACAAAGTACTGGCCAGGTTGAGCCTCTGACTGTGCCTTGATCAGAGAATGAGAACCAGAAATTCTCCTGAACCTCTATGTCGTTCAGCCCTGTAAGCACATCACAGACTTCAGGGAGTTGTCAAGGAATGCTGCAACTTGAAAGGAGGGAAGATGTCTGTCTCTCCTTCATCCAGTTATCACCCTTTCAATCCAAAGGAAAGTCCCACCAAAACTTAAGCAACAACTTTCAGGGCTTAGCCCCAAGCAGCGTTTCCTTTACTATCAACTGGAACTGAATAACACCCCCTCTGTATAGGTCTTGTGCTACTGGACAACATTTCAGTTCGATAAGCTTGAGTAATTCCCTTGGAAAACATAATTTCAATCATGCAGTGCCCTCTTCAGTGACTGCAATAGGAGAGTATTCAGTGGATATCAGCTTGAACATTTGTTGCAGCTGGTACAGTAATAGCGTCATTGTTATAGTAAAAACTACTTTGACATTCCAATGAAAAATATGGGAATAAGTCAACACTCTAACCACCTGTAAACTGGTAAAATAAAAAAAAAATAAAATAAATTATACTTTTATTTAAAACTATGTCTTCAAAACTATATGTAGTAGCTTTGGAATACTTGATGCAGACAGACACATGTTGTGATAAACTTTGATATATAGAATGACCTTGATGGGATAAAGTAGATACCAAGTAGTTTATTGAAACATGACTTTTCCAATGATTCTAGGGATCCAGGTACCAGACGGACTTGCTGGAGGCTTGTTGGCAATAGGGCTGTTGTGTTTTTATCTGCTCTCTTTTTTCTTCTTGCAATCAGTGTAAAAATTGCCTGTTGTTCATGCCAGTGTAATATCCTAATACTTAGATTTTATATGGAAAACAGTTGCAATGAATTCAAATTCAGTCGACCAAAACTATCCAAGACCTTTTCTGTCTAAAAGCTGACTCCTGAATGGGTTGATTGCACTTAAGTATTTAGAGATTCCCACGGGTGCAGGAGAGGCAAGGCTGAAAGTATAAAAGATGGTGAAATACACTGGAAAACATAGTGAATGAAGGTTGTGTCACCATACGAGCAGAGTCCCTGGACTTTTCTGGAGAACCACAGAACTGGCGGACCAATTATTATTCTTTTTGGGGCTGTTGCCTGTTCTGTGAGGCTTCAGTGTTAGACTTAAAACAGGAGTAATGTGGTACAGTGCAGTCACAAGAAGATTATACACCTGAATGAAATGCAGAAATATTCCTCCCTACATTATCAGGCACCTTGTTGGGGCACATTAACTTGTTCAATGAACAGCATGGGGAATTTTCTTCTGAAAAATTAGATGTGCCAGAGGAGTCTTCACAGCAGAAGTTAATATGTAACACAGAAAAACAGCTTGCTCCTGAAAGTAGTTAATCAGAGTTTTGCATTAGACTGATCTAACTGTAGGTTTCTGGAAGAGCTGCACAGAGTGAGAACTTCCTTTTTTCCAGGAACAGCTTCCTTGCTGGTCCTTCTTCCCAGAGATTTTAGAAAAGATAATGTGATAGTAGTCCTTATAAGGAAGCAGAGTGGAGGATTCCCTACGCTCTATGGTGCCTTTGTAGGCTTTTTAAAGAACTAAGGGGGTAACAGACTCATTTTTTAGGGGTCCAGCTGCGTGAGAAGAAGGTAAAGAGTTAGGGGGACTAATGCAGGAAATACAGTTGACTGCAGTTGGCATGGCCACATATAGGGAAATACAGAACATTTCCTGCAAATCTGCTCTTAGTGTAACATATGAAGCTGCAAAAACTGGCTGGTTGTGCAATTGCCAAAGAATTGATCCTGTACAGTGACAACTTTTAAAAAAACATGATTTTAGCAATGTATTGCACTAAATTTTTGAAAGTACCCCTTTTGTGTTAGGAAAAAATTTCTCTGACCAGAGAATTTCTTTGGTGTAGTTTTTGGAATGTTTAAATTCAACCACTTCTGTGATCTGCTGACAAAGGAGGATTCCTGCCTCAGGAATCACTGGCAATGAAGCAGTGAGCCATTTATCATACTGCATAGCTAACATTAAACCAACCTACTTGTCTAAATTAATGAGGGCTGTTGGCTGTAAAAGCTTCAGAGCTGAGCAGGAGATGTTCTGCAAAGCTATAACACTGGTTTCCCCAAGGAGAGACAATGTTTTTATTTCAATGAAAATATTTTATGAGCCCTGTACTAAATTTACTAGTTTCTATTTCATCCAACAAACAGAATGATGCACTAGAAGATGAATAAGGAAAATCATTGTGATGGCTGCTTTCACTCTGGCTTCTAACAGTTCCTAGTTAGATAATACTTTAACTATTTATGAAAAAAATGGCTTCTCTTGAGTTCTCCACTGGACTGAAAAAAAATTGTTCCTTCTCATTATCCATGAGCAATCTGGCTAGAGCTTCTGGCATGCAGAAAGGTTTCTGCATTGCTTTGGTTTATGCATCTATATCAATAAGCCAGCCAAGTTTCATCTGGCTTCATATAATCAGAGATCAAGGACAAGGTCTGAGGGCAGCAGAGGTGTGCTACTTGCTCTCCTGGAAGTGCTGCTTCCTTTAATTTTTCACACCTAGTTAAGGTTCAGTAATCTTGTATTGCATGTTACAGAAGTGCTGTGAGTCTTTTACAAAGATGATTCTTAGAGCATAGATAAAGAATCCGTTCTGAAGAAACACCTCTTTGGTTCAGGTCAAATTGTTCCACTGCTCCCCAAAATCAGCAGTCACATCTGAATCCAGCTTTCAGATACATGAGGGCAGCTCAGCCCTCCTTACATCTGTTCAGTGCAGGTGTTCAGTATTCTTTACTGTGAGCTACCACTGACGTCATGATTTTGATATTCATTTCTGTCCAAAGAGTTTGAAGAGCAGAAGCAGAAGGAAGGTAAAATTATGGGATTAACTAGTGTTTCTTATACTCATCACTCAATGTATGCTATTAAGGTGACTCTAAGCATAGCTGCTCATTAGGCTTATTCTTCCAAGTTTGATTGAGAATGTAAATGTCTTCCCAGAGCAGCTACATGC
The DNA here is from genome assembly GCF_001522545.3 of Parus major. Taxonomy (NCBI): domain Eukaryota; kingdom Metazoa; phylum Chordata; class Aves; order Passeriformes; family Paridae; genus Parus; species Parus major. The sequence goes on from NC_031799.1 coordinate 43,188,575, forward strand.
ACTGAAGTGACACTTTAATAACAAATTGCCCTGAAACCTTCTTGACAAAAGGGCAGAATTTGCAGTAAATTACATAATTACAGTAAATTACATAAATACTGGGCAAGTAATTGGCTGGCTACTTTCTGCTTAGGTCTTAAGTTGTGATGGTTACACTGAGCCATGGAAATGGAGAAGATTAAAGCTGTACCTAGCTTTAGCCACTCAGAGCCTAGAGCTTTGGAGAGAAAAGTGTCATTCTGTTTCATTACTTTCAGCAGAGGACTTGTGTGTGTAAGTCCAGGGTTTGGACTCCTTTCCATGAACACATCAGGAGGGCTGTGCATGGTTTCTTGAAAACTTTTCACTCTTCTAAATAAAAGTGATACCTTGATACATCAACAATGTTTCAATAGACAAAATGGAAGGTAATATTAGTGGATCAAGAATAAGTCTTCAAAATGCCTTTGTGAGGGTGGTAAGCTATTGATGCTCTATTACCAAAGAAACCTGAACATGCAGGAGAGTGAGTGCTGCCAGTTCTGCATTTCAGTATTGCAAAGCTAAGGTTCAGCTCCACCCAGGCTTCCTACAGCCTGTCAAGCTGTGTCTTCTGCCACCACTGGCCTTTGTCTGAAATCTGTGTAGTCTGCACCTGACTGATCTATATTAAGTGTGCTTTCTGTTTCATAGGAGGAGATGGAAGGTCAGGCTGATGCTATCTGAACATGACCTATGTAAACAAAAAAGGAGAAAATGAACAAATCAAAGAGTATAAGCAAAAAAAAAGACTGCAGTAGCACCCCTGAAGCTTGGCCTAGTATTTTTTCTGAGCACGAATGTACAGAGCCATCAGGAAAGGAAGACCATGGGCCTAGTTTTGTGTTCATTTCACCCATATTAATACCTATAAATTAAATTATGGCAGGAGCTGGAATGGATTTTTTTTGTATGTGAAGATAATTATTTGTTAACCCTGAAAATGAAAACTGAACATGGAAGTTATTGAAAATAGTACATACTTGAAAAATGTATGGCAAATATTCACAGGATGTGGCTGGACATCAGAGTGACTCAGTATGGCATAATGTATGCACTGGCATATGCAAAGAAAATGCTGCTTAAGATGGGTCTCATATTTGACTTCAAGTGTCACCTAATATAAGAAAGGTAACTATTCAGTTTCAGTCTGAGCCTGGATGGAGAGCTCCCCCACTTTTTGAGTGCCCAGCCTTTCAAGAGGTTTCCTTTTCTAAGGTCAGCCCTCAGCTAACAAACACCTATCCCAATACATAAAACCCTTCTCTGTGTCATCTTTATCATTATTTCAGTTATGATTAGAGTTGTGATTACCTTTCTGTTGCAGTCCACAACTGCAGGATCATGTCCAGGGAAGCTACAGTTTCTGGAAACCAGCATGTAATACCAATGCGACATGTTCATGAGACATGAACAGGGCCTCTGCTCATGAAATTATTTATTCAGCATGGGAACAAACTGTCATTCAGAGACAGAGAGCCCCGAGCAAAGGCAGGTGAGGGGTTTTGAGGGACAGAACTCCTGAGGGTCTCCACCCTTGAGGGTGGAGTTTACGGTCAGGGACCACTAGGAACACAACAAGGGAGAAACCCCGGGGGCTCAAACCCAATCAGAGCACCTGGACCGCCCTTCACAAGGGGTTTGGGGTGGGCAACTTCATCCAGGGCTCACATAACCATCCCCCAAAGCAGGAGGTCAAAATTCACACTAGCTTGGCTTACAGCCATGCCTCTCCTTTAACAATGCTTATCTGAAACTAAATCTTGGCCTCCCTGAGGCACCTCACAACCCCTTTCAAACTAGATTTAAACTGCTCCTCATAAGGACCTTGGCCTTGTGTCCTACATTGTTACAACGTGTTGAGCTGCAACCCCAGAAACTGCCTTGGGTCTGTTCCCTTTGTTCCATGGGCAGGGTATGCTTTGCAAAATATTAAGCACTGGAAAGTGACTTTTTAACTCACTGGTGCCAAGAAAGTTCATGATGTATGAGGTAGCCTGTACTCAACACATCCAAAAACAGATGCAGCTAGCCCATTCTCTAGCGATTTCTCTAGAAAGACTGAAGCACTTTTAAGCTCAAAAGTGAAATTTTGCCGGAGTGACAAGAAACCTAAACTAAAAGATTAGAAGCTTAAAGCTACTTTTGGTGAGAGAGAAAACTGAAACTAACAGACTGGATACAATTTTCCTTTCCTCAGAGGTGTCCAGGCAAACCTTTTCTTCCATTCATCTGTGCATAGCAGAGTTATGTTAGTCACCAAAAACCATTCTGCCACTTCTGAATCTTTGTGGTTGATTCCCAAAATTACACAGTTCAAGTGAAAGCTCAGATTTTGCTGTGCTAAAATCACACCTGTATACACTCTTGGATGTACGATTCTCTAATGCAATGGAGAAAAGTGTTTCAGACAGAAGCATATCACAAAGGAAAATAATTGTATAGACTTAAGCTTGATCACTGTATCTGACATACTTCCAGCAGATCTAAGCCCATCAGTCATGTGAAAATGAGGTGATTTAGAGTTATAAATGTGGTTTACCCAGATCACTGTCAGAGCTTGCTTATCTGTCCTAGTCTGAGTTGCAATGTCCATCTGTTTTTGGGTCTATTGCTTTCTGGTTTTCTTCCTCTTGTCCACATCACTGTGGCATATTCCTGATCAAAGGCAAAAAAAAACTTGGATAAGCACTGGGAACTCTAGGTCTGAGTCTAAATTACAGTGGGGAAAAAGTGGACTACGAAATCCATTGCTCAAAGGCTCCGAGAAGGTGGTGTTGAGAAGCTCCAAATCTGGTGCTTCAGACTATTTCTGGTGATGAGGCAATGCCAGCTCGTGCACAGGCTAGGTCAGTTCTCCCAGAGATGAGGAAAACTTAACAAAATGATGACTGTGTGGGGGGTTGTAAAGAAACAAAAAGGCATCAAAATACTCTAGAGGCTTGCTCCACTCCAAAACTTGCGTGTTTTCAAGAAGCTCCTGCAAAGTGAATTCTGCATCCAGAAATTAATCACTGAAAATTCCTGAGGACAGAAATGTGAAAGACTACAATGGAAAAATGCTCTGATGTAACTAGAAAAGGGACAAAATTTCAGGTGAGCTCAGGGATAAGTTACCTGTACTCCACAGCAAAACTCACCTGCCCTCATACTCTTAAAGGAAGACTGTGTTTTAAAAATTTGGCTATGTGCAATGTTGAGTGGGTCTAAAATACCTACTTGATGTGATAAGCTTGGTGAGTTGCATGAGACAAAATAAGCTGCTAAAGGTTTCAACTTTTCCTTACACAAAATTCTTTGAGTTCTTTGGAACAACTCATTTGCTGCCATTCTGAAGTTCAGATTCAGCTTGGAGTTCCAGCTGTTCATTGCCTGGGGAAAAGGCCAGAGCCCATGGTTTGGGGTTCTGCACAGCCCCTACTTTCTGCGGCAGAAGTGAGCTGGCAGAGAACAAAACCTATATGTAATGAGAAAAATTGTAGTGACCTTCAGACTGAGTTGGGACCATTCTTTCCACAGGTTGAATTTCAGAGAGAAAATCATTCATTTAAAGCTGGAAGTGTTGGATGACTTCAAGAATTCAGCAAGGCTAGACTGGAAACAACCTCTGATCTTCCAGACATTGTCTGAATTTCATTCTCTTTGCATTGCATACCCTGTTGGAAATTGATGAGCTACCACTTATATCAGGTGAATGCTTGCTTAATCACTGAAAGTCTGAACTAAACAGGCTTACAAATTAGTCTGTCTTAGCTTCTTGCCTATTTGCAAGGAAATTCCACACTTTTGGGCACTGCTTTGCAAGCAGTTGTTGCTGTGACATTGGGATTAAACCTGCTGCACTCATTAATGTTTGAGAGCCAGGTGCATTTGACGTAACTAGAATTTTAAATTCCAAGTCATCCAGAGCAATGTATCCTGTCTTCAAGACACAGGCTGGCACCTGGTGTTGCCTCTGGCTTGTCTCTAATTCCTGATAGTTCTTGGTTGTGCAGTGAACAGGTTTTTTAATTACTTGTTGCAGGTATGTAGCTTCATCCAAATGTTAACTAGTTCACTAAGGCATCTGCTAGGGAGCTGATTTAAACAAATGGTAATTGATAACCATTTCAGTGTGACAATGTTAGTGATAATTCTTAGGTTCAAAGAAGGAAAAGTATTTTGCAATGTCTAAAGCATTGCAGCATCTCTTGAAATGGTAACAAGCAGCTAGGAAGAATATTGGAAGGTGGTCAACATTTGTCGCTCAGTGTGAAGCCTCTTGACACATCAGAGAGCTCTGGTATGACAGCAGAGATTGTCCTCCTGCTGACAATGCATCACAAACAGAAGTTTGTAAGAACTTTATACAGGTGAAGGTACACTATGATAGAAGAGCACAACTGTTCCTGTGGGTGACATAAAATAAAGATCTATGAGGAAAACATGTCCCATACGTAAAGAAACATGGAAGGGATATCTGGTGAAAACTGTCTGCTCTCTGGCAGAAATCCAGACTTACATGCATGAACAGGCTTTCTATCACAAAAAGAGCTCATCTGCAAGGAAAAACTTTGTTCCCAGCTCTGGAAATTCACTTAGTAGGTATGGGGCCCAGGGGAATATGGTATGAGTCTCAAAGCTGTGCATAAGGAAATGGTGCAGTTGGACGGGGGCAGCCTGGTGCCCATGTTCTTACCAAATATTTCCCACACCAGGGACAGGAAATGTTTTTATCCCTGTCTCAAGCCACATTTTTGTATAAACAGCAACCTGTAGCCTTCCTTTCATCTTTCAGTTTGTACCAAGAGGCATGAAAACCGTAGTTTGTGCAGCTCTATTGTGAATAGTATTTGTTTTGGTCCTTTTTGCTGATTTTGCATTTTATGAAGAGCTAGGATAAAGAATCAGCAAGCACCTCCTACATGGCCTGCTAGAGTAGTAGCCTTTTAGGGCAGCGACCCTGTACAGACCTGCATTAATTATACAACCTGCTTCCTCTTCTGCAGAGGAATTTCTTCTTGCTTCACAATTACACTGGTGTAACACCTGATTTTCTTAGAAATAAAGACACTGGAAGTAAGATAGTTGGAAAGAACCCCATGCCTTTTTTCTGCAGGACCTTCAGGTGTGGGAAAATCTTTTCTTCCCTTCTGATTTTAATGGGCCTCGTCTGTTATTTTTTGAAGCAAATGTGCTTGAACATCAGTGATATACTATGAGGTAGGTGAAGGCCTTTATTAGTCCTTTGAAACACTTAATTTTGGGGTCAGAAGTTCTGGGCTCATTCCCATGTACATGTGATACTTGACTCACATTCTTTCAACAAGCACACAATGCATTATCTCAAATGCTATTTAAAATTACATTGAGGCGCTGGTAGATAATGTTTTTTCTCTGTTTTACTTCACTCCATAAAATGATTCTTCCCAGTTTCTCTGAACACCACCTCCTTCACATCTAGGGTACATGTGCCACCGGTTCTAGTCATGGTGAAAAGGGGTGCAGCGGCCATTAGGCTGGTTATCCAGCAAGCCAAACTCTGCTCCCAGCTCAGGACATATAATGTTACCGAGGGCTGCTCATTCAATTGTCTAATTCAGTGTGGGACAGAGTCAACAGATGCCAAGCTTGGGCTGAAGCTGGAAAGCAGGCATTAAGACTTCCTAGTAATAATCTTTTCCATTATCTGTTACACAGAAATCCAGTGCATAGCAGGTTCAGATGATTAAACCTCATGACTATGCAAAGTCTCATAAGGACAGCTTTATGTTTCTGAGAACTGCAAGAGCCATAAAACAAGTGGTTGTGGTTTAAGAGTGGGAAAATATGCCTGGATCCTGTAAATCTACAAATGTGGGATTTACTTGTGTTAAATGTTTGGGATGGTAAACCAGTGCTGGATATACAGGTACCACCACTTTCTTGCAGAGCTCTTGTGCCTACACAGCTCAGTAGCTGTTCTGGTCAAACAGCTGTCAGAGGAGCTCCTGGTTTGAGCAAAACCTATCTTCAATCATGTGGCTTGCAGTTACAATAATCTATTGTACAGGAGCAGAAATACATTTGATGAAGCAGAACAGCAACTAGTTGAACAAAAGCCTCCCGCCAGCACTGTGTATCATGCTTGAGTCTTAGTCTCATGACCTTTTCCATTAGGCAAGGTGCATTAAATTAGCCTGGTGTCTCAGAATTACCTACCACTGCCTGATCGTAAGTGTCCTGACCTCACCTGTTCTGCTCTGGAAACTCAGTATCAAGCAAGGTTAACAGTGTGGCAGCTTCACCTACCACCCGGACGTCTTCAGGCCTGGCTTTTGGGCTCCCTTGAGATCCAAAATGTATACTCCATTCCTCTTATTTTTTAACCTCATTCAGCTGAGGTCTCTCAGGCTGGGGCATTTTTTTTTTTTTTCAGAATCCAGATGCATATATTCAAAGGAATCTGGGTAAACACTTGCATATAATGCTGAGTTATAAGTTCCCTTTTCAGCCCAGGAGGAAAGCAGTTTTCAGGAATTATCCCCCTTTTTCAGATAATAATGCTTGGATGTCTGCATTGCTATACGTTTGCTTTGAGTTCATGTTGTGGATATTAAGATGTATCTGTGTTTGCATTAATGATTATGAGTGAGCAGGAGAGGAAAGTGGAAAGGGCTAACTGGGATAGCTGGGGACAGTTTGCTAGCCTACACCAGAATGCAAATCAGAAAAAAACAGTTGCTGCAGCTGAAATGGGAAGTTTCAGGCTTTGTTACAGTATCCTTGGACCCTTTCTCACCCTGTCTAACACAAAGCAAAATCCTAGTGAACACCCTTACTGTATGTTTCTTTTGAAGGGCTTTTTCCTAGAAGTGTGAGACTACTACCTTGTCTATTATCATTTGGAAAAGTATTGAGAACAATATGCCTGCTACTCTTGCACCTCATCTCTGTGCAGTAATGGGGTATTTAGTTTTATAGTTCTGTGATTACTTCTATCAAAGTGACCCTGGAATCTCCAATGAAATAATGTGTAGAAATTTATAACGGTGCATGGAGTTCCCTTCTGAGCTACAGCCCCACTGTGCTAAGCCATTCTGGTGCCAAGAAGCCTAGACACAGTAAAGCTGTAGACTCAAGGTCAAACTTCTAATGGTGGCTGAGATAGAAACAAAATTCTGGGTCTTCAGCATGCTGGCTTGCACCCAGTCTTACTCAATTTTACAGCTTCACAGAGAAAAGTGCTGAATTTCTACTGCTTAAAAAGACTACTCTGTCTTAAGGTTGTGCATGAGTTTAATATTGGCCTCATATGGATGCCCAAGGGAAGGAAAAAACCTCCACAAAAATAGTATTTCATACTGTGTTAATAAAAGCAAAGCAAACAAGGCTCAACCTCTTCTTGTTAGTAATCCAGATGCATGTGAATGCTTTTGAGCAAAGTAGTTGGAATTTTTCTCAACAGCGGCTGAGCCACAGGCAAGGAGCTTCATGCTTGTACACTGTACTTTTTAAGATAATATCTCAGTTTGGGATAAAAGGGGAAGGCATTAATTCATAGCTTAAAAATTCAGCTAAAAGGTCACAAAGGATTGCTCTGTACCCAAGATAGATTAAAATTCACATTTGTTCCTGGCAGTAAAACACCGTGCATTTTCAGAGGCAAAGATCTGGAAAATCTTCTGTCTTGTTGGAGCCATTGGAGTTTTGCTGCTCATTTTCCAGACTTCTTTGAAATAAACATGAGAAACACAACTGAAAAATCCTATACCCCAAGAAAAGTTCAGCATGAACTTATGAAAAGTCCTGCCATATCAAGAGGATCTTCATATACTTGAAAATGCATGCAAGATGTCCCAGCTCAAATGATGTGATAGTAACTCCTATGTCTAAGTGGATAAGAGGGACTAGACAGGGCTAGTGACATCGCATATTTTGATTTGGGCCCTTCCTAGATCAGGTTTCTGTTATAATATCAAAAAATTTAGCAGTTTCAACTGAGCATACAATTTGCAATGTAAAATACAAAGCATAGTTCTTTTTCTTCATCCTTATTGCAGTACTACTAACAAACAGAAAATAACAACAGAGTTTTAATAATACTCTAGTGGCCAAATTACTAGTTTGAATATAAGGAGGGTTGTGAGTGGTCAGCATGGATTCACCAAGTCATCTTTACTGACCGGATAACCTTCCACAATGAGTGGGCTGCCTTGGTAGACAAGGGACAAGCAGATGCTGTTTTCTGCCTTGACTTCAGTATTGTTTCCAACACTGTCTCCTGTAACATCTTCACAGAGAAGCTCATAAATTATGACCTGGCTGAGACAACCTCATTGAGTCTGAGACTGAAAACTGACTGAATTGTCAGGCTCAGAGGTTAGTGATAAATCACAGGGTCTAGTTGTAAATAATGCTTCATCCCAAAGGTCAAGTCTGGAACCAATCCTGCCCATTTTCATACGGTCTGCAGTGCTGGGGCAGAGTGTGCCCTCAGCAAGTTTGATGACAGTACAAAACTGGGAGGAGAGCTGATACACCAGAGGGTTGTTCTGCCTCCCAGTGTCCCTGACAGACAGGAACCTCATGAAGTTGAAAGTGGGGAAGGGCAAAGTTCTGCACCTGGGAAGCAAGAACTCCAGGAACTAGTACATGCTGAGGTCCAACCACCTTAGCATAAGAGGATCTGGGGGTTGTCACTGAAAAATGGAAAATAAACTATCCAACACATTTGTTAGGTTAGAAAGCCATCATTACTTTATTAGCAGTGCTGGCTGCATAGGGAACCATCCTCAAAGTATGCATGCTAAGGAACGCATCAGACCAGGTTATATTCCTGAAACCAATACATATTCATTATATTTTTGAATACATGCATATATGCTAATTATTCCCACAGACTTATTTGAATATGGTTCCAGATCTTCTGATGAATCTTTTCTCCTTGTGACCATCTCAAATATGTCATCAGCTGATAATGTACTTCTCTTATCATTTTTTGCTCTGACACACAATCCTTGTCCTCAAAACTAAGATACCAGCTAGGACATATTAATCACTAATAGAAGTAAATAAGGAAACATTAGCTGGAAAAAATTACTTACTAGTCACAGGTGTGTGGAGTTAACACAAGGCCATAGTAATCTTGGCATTTGTACTAAGCACCATAGGGGACAAAACTAAGCATTAACCTTAACCATGAATATAGGGATCACACAATACAGTGCTAAAGCTAAAAGAATCTTCCAAAATCTTCCCCACTGCTGTATGGACTCCTTCTTTCAGAAATGTAACCCTTTTGATAATGGTTCGGGTGGACTACAAGTTCACCATGAGCTAGCCATGTTCCCTTGCGGCAAAGGAGGTTAATGAGTTGGTAGTGAACTTTCCTTGCTTAGAGAAATTGGAAAGACACCTGGACACAGTCTTGGTTCACTTATTTTAGGCAGTCCTGCCTGAGAAGGAACATTGGACCAGGTGACCTCCAGAGATCTCTTTCAACCGCAACCATTCTATGATTCTTCATATACAGTTATGTTTTGTCTTACGTTAAAAAGTTTATGAGAGGCTTATTGGTGCTCTGATAGGCTTTGGAGTAATGTATCTTGCTTGCATTTTACTGACAGTACATAATTCTCTGTATTAACTTATGCTGTAAAGGATATCTATATACATATATTTTTGTTTCACAGCATAATCTTTAGTCAAATGTAAAACTGGGATGTGTTTCCCATCAGTTGTTGATTAGCAAAAGTACAGCTGATAAAACACTTCCTGATATCAAATATAGATATCTAAATGTAATTCCATTTTTGCCTTGTCAAAATGCAGCATGTTGCTTTATTCTTGCTAATCTTCAGTTTCAGACAATTCAAGGCATGGTGACTCAAGCAACTTGTCCTCTTTGCTATTTTAAGTCTAAGAATAGGTGTATTCATGCAACAGTGAAACAATGACTCATGTCTGAAGCAAGGCATTTAGGGTGTAATTCTTAAGTCCTCTTTTACCACACAAGGAGAGGGTAGTGTGGAGGGACAGAATCACAATGCAAAGGAAAATTGGATCTTTATCAGTCAAAGCTGGAGGAGTAAAATGAAGTAATTTTTTTTAGCGGTTCATGTGGTATGTGAATAAAGAGAGAACTTGCAAAGTTTAAATATGGTTCAAGGGGACTGAACACATTCTTCTACCAGGTAAGTCAAAGCTGTGTTTTTGAAGGACTGTTTGCAAAATAAGCCATTATGCACAAGGTGGAAGGTGCCTGTGTTTCTCACTCATTCTCAAAACACAGCAGTCATTAACATGAAGCAACTTCAGAAAATACCCCAAGCAGGCATCTTTCTTATTATGCAAACATAATGCACCTAGTGAGGGCTTGGCTCCAATGAAATTCATTCAGAGCAGAGAAGCTTGGAGGACAAGCACGCAGATCTGTAACAAGAGCAAAACATTTGCCTTCTGTCTGTATTCAACAAGCAGCTGCAGATTCCCTGTGGCACACTAAAAAATGCTCTATTTATACATGCCAACAATACTAGCAAATTCCAGAGCTTGCTGGAGCATTCTCACAATATGAAAACAAACTTGCTTTTTCAGTGACAGAGGGAAGATGTGAAAATGGGGGCTTTCACTGACTCGTCATAATCATGGGGGTTATTACAAAACTAAATTGTTCTTCTAAACTACTATTTCCACACAAACAACACATTTGCAATTGTGAAGGCAAGTGTCTTAGTGGAAATAGACCCCTCTGTTACTAAAAAAACTATCTTCCTCCTTTACTGTAGGCTTTATTTTAAGAAAACAGATAAAGATAAATTGTTATACCTCTTCATGTCAGTTTTAAAAAATTACCATTATATTTTCTTTTCCTCATACATGCTTTCAAATACAGCTTGTATTTATAGTAGTTCTAAAGCTGTAATTAAGGGCCTGTTCTGCTGCCTTAATTTTTTTTTTTTTAATACATTGAAATTTTTCTGTTTGGAATGGGTAACATTTTTGATCACACTTCCTCAGATATATTACACCAAATTTCTACACTCTTAAGGCTTCCAGGGAATGGAAATTTTCTTCTTTACAGGTGTATCCAGGACAGATGCTGTATGTACATCAGGCCAGCAGTCAGGATCTGGAGCTGCTTTCTCATCCCAGTGACACCTTTACTTTGCTCTTAATTCTACTCTTCAACTGTCTAATCCACTTTTGTCTCCTTTGTGAACAGATGCAGTCCCTTATGTTTGTCTTGAAATGCTTGGAAGGAATGGCTACTCTGGCAACAATACTTCAGTGCAGGCAGTGCTATCCCTAAATTTTTTCTGCTTAAGAAAGTGTTCAAAGAACTTGATGCTTTCAGTGGTGGCTTTCTGACCTTGTGGGTGCAGCCTGGGGCTATGCTGCAGAACCCCCTCTGTGAGCTGATATGGATTTCTTTTTTCCTAGAGGGAAACTCAGCTGTGCCTGGGGAAAACTAGAGCCACTACTGCAGAGAGACAGAGAGACACAGCAGAAAGACAAGCATTTTGAGAGCACAGTTAATTATGAAGTTACCAGGACGTTTTCCATCTGTTTCTGCAAGGAAGCCTTTCAGTCACGAACCTACAGGAATGAGGGGAGTTCTTCAATTGTGGCCTGTGAACAAGACTTCAGTGAGTTTGAGTCTATGGGAGGATCCTGGATTATTCCACTATTTGAACTAAGTGATGATAAAAACTGGGCACAGGTGAAAAGACCCATTTGTAAGATTAGGCTTCATAAATCAAATTCTGGGTTTATTTGTAAGCTGTCTTGAAGCTCATTTTTTTAGCTAAACCAATAGCAATATACTTTCGGGGAGAAAACATTCTCTTCCACCTTCTAATAGTTCATTTGCACTACAAAGCAGCTATTCAGACTTAATTCAGCCTTAACTATCATGACCTAATTAACTTCTTTATGTTGCATGTCTGAATATATGAAATGCTTTGCCGTGTTAAGGGATGGCTGCTCAGTCTCACAGCTTTTCCTAACTAGTTTTATCAGTCAGAGCACTTCCCTTTTCCTTTCTATGTCTGTGCATCTTCCTGAAAGATTTTCCATGGAAGACTCTCACAAGCACTTTAAAATCCAGATAGATTATATCTATCCAGTCCACTTAACATGTTTGTATTATGTGGCACAGGTTTCCTACATGGAAATGGTGTGAGCTTTTGTTTCAGACTATTTCATATCAATCCATATTATTTCATCCTGAGTGGTTTTGTAATACATTAGGCTTCAATGACCTGAAAGCAGATAGTTCACCCTATTTTTTTCTTGGAAGGGGGAAAAAAAATGACAGTTTTCTGGGAGCATAGAAGCATTCCAGCAATGGTTTTTGGTAACTGATACATTTAATCAATTTCATGCCCCCTGAAAATTTACAGGAGCAGTACAAATGAAAACATCTTTAGAAACAGGCTTGTCTGACATTCTCTCACAAAACTGGAATTTAAAAAAAGTTAATATTTATTTACAATTAATTTTGAGTTCTGTTCCTGGCAATTGCTGTGTTGACCGACAGAAATGGGCAAAGCATCAAAGATGACAGAGAAATACGACTTCTGATTTACTCACTAGCAAAATTAAAATACTTGATGCCTTATTTTTTCTTTTGCAAAAAACATTATCTAGAAACCCTTATCCAATCCTAGTTATTGAAGATGAAAATATATAGCATTTCTCTCTAATATCTCTCTTATTTTTGTGGAAGATAAATATGTACAGACAAACTGTGAAACTCTTTGTCATTGGTCATTTGTCATTGTCCATCAGGTTGGACAAATGTGCAAAAAAGTTAAAAATTAATAGGTGGAATTAGTGGAACTAATTAGACACATTAAGAAAAGAGGAATAGGTTTTAGTTTTACAGTTAGTCTTAGCTCCCAAACCACTGATAGCTGGTATTTGAGAGTGGATACTGATGGCATTATTCATCTATAGCAATTTTTTATTTTATCCAAAGCATCTGCTACTGGATGCTGGTAAGAAGATAGTAGATGGATCACTGTTTGTCCAGTAAATAATGTATTATATTATTCAGTATAACTGATAATGAATTATTTGCAAGAGACAGCTTGCAAAATGAAAAAATCTCCTTCACTGCTTTTAAACATTTGAAGAATATACCCAAGACTATTTTCTTTAATATGTTTATGCTCTTTAATGAGCAATTCCTGATATTTGCTACTGTACTGTTTCCTATACTAACTCATTGCCTAAGTGACAAGAGTGCTCTTTTTAACATTTTCTTTACAGGACACTGCATTACAAGCAAAGGTTTGCTAAGCATAGACAAAGTTGGGATAAATCTTTTAATACTGCCTAGAGCAGGTTTCTCAGTAAAGATGACAAATTTTATAAAAAATAATTTAAGGTCAATTGAAAGAAATATTTGACTTTAAATCCACAGAAGTCAAATCCACTAAAATTTAGACTAGTTTTTAAATAAACCTGAAGGTTGAAACACACCAGATTTTGAAGAAACTCCTAAATATTTTTTTGTTTGAATCAATTCTGTCAGTAAGCATATTGCAAGACACAAAATATATTCCAATTATAATGATCATTGATTAAAAACTCAGCACTATGCTTAATGAGGAATTAAAATCTTGACAAAAATGTGATGTTCCTACTAATTAATATGTGATTTTCAGTTTCTACTTCATTGTAATTTCAAATATTCCTAAAGAGGCTTTCTCTGAACTGAGACTCTCTATACATATGAGTATGCTAAGCAAGGCTGTGCGGAAGATTGCTGTTTTGGGAGACAGGCTGAAGCAATGCAACTTCTGCCCCATATGATAGTGTTTCAAAGTGGAGAACCTTACTGCACTGAAAAACTCATTTTCTCTTCAGCACCAGATGTCAGCAGAGCTTTAGGTAGGTGGCTCCCAGTCTAGCTTCTTACCATCTATGTGACACATACTACAGCAGACCTACACTTACATGACAACCACTTGGTGAATTACTAATGGGTGAGGAATTGCTGCTCTCTGTCCTTCCCCAGATGTCCTCTTGTGTCCTAGGTGTGAACAGCTCAATTCTTAGTGCTGCAAAATTCCATCCTTTTGCTTTGTTTCCACAGAGGCTGCTCAGGCACAGCTGTTAATCGCTCCCTCTGCAAGAGGCACTCTGCTGCTGCCAAACTCACTCACCAGCCAATACTGCCTGCTTTTGTGGTTTGGTGGGTTGATCCTGAGCAGCAGATAAGCTCCCTTCCAGTCACTTCTCACTCCAACCACCCAGTGGGTTGGGAAGAAAAAAGTGGAGACCAAAACAAACCAAAAAGTAGTTATGGGTTGAAGTGAAGACGGGTTAATCAGTAAATAAGTAAATTGTGGAAAAAAGCAAGTAATGTGGAAAAAGTAATACCACACCTGCCCAGCAGCAGAATGGTGTCCAGCCTAACTCCAAGAGCAGCCACTTACAGCAGAACTTGCCTCCCCTGATTTTCCTGCAGAGCATGATGCTATATATTATGAAGTATCTCTCCAGTCAGTTCAGGCCAGCTGTTCCAGTTCTCCCCATCCTAGACTATACCCTGTGAGAAAACAGAGTGAGAAACAGATGATGAGCAAGCACTATCCAGCAATAGCTAAAACGTTGTGAGTTTTGTTATTAACTGCTGTAAAACACAGCACCATTTGGGCTGCTATGAAGATAACTCCACCCGAACTGGACCCAGTCCACCAAGGAGGCAAACTACCCCTTGCTGCTAGCTCAGAGCATGCGGCATGGATAGTCTTAAACTGGTGAAGATGACTGCATGGTGCAGCATGGCTGTGGGGCAGATCTTCAGTGAGGCAGAGCTCTAAGTCCAGTGTGGTGAACATCTAAGTCCAGCAGGTGGAACGAGTTGACCTGTGTTCACACAAAAACACACTGTTGTTCAGGCTTGCTGCTGAGGAGCTTTTACAGCTCTGCAGAGTTTTCCTTCCACTACGTGCTATAAAAGAACAATCCTTTAAGAGCATGGAGATACATGTTTCCCTATCCACTCACCTCAACTTTCCCTAGAAGTTGTCATGTCTTAATAGATGTTCCTCATTTGAAAAAGGAAGGGAGGGAGGGAGGGAGGGAGGGAGGAAGGCAGGGAGGAAGGCAGGAAGGAAGGCAGGAAGGAAGGAAGGGGTGTAAGTGGCGGAAGTGGCGGAAGTGGCGTAAGTGGCGGAAGGAAGGAAGGAAGGACAGGATGGACAGGACTATTCACCTGCTCATACCATGTCCTGTCCTCAGCTCCTTTCTCACTTCTTAGTAGCATGAGCTATCTTGTTGCAGAAGTCTTGGCTTGGAACCTGTGTATCCCTGTTCTCCACTGAAATCCATGGGACCACCATGGGAAGATATGAAGAAGGTAGTACTTCACCTCAGTTCCAGGCTGAAATGTGTTAGCCTGCCCAGGATGTCTCAAAGACCAAGACTGACTTCTACATACCAGGAAGTTCTCTGTGGCAGCTGCCCACTTTGTCCCTTCCAGGCTCAGTAAAGCAGTTTATGCATTTAACTCTGTACTTTTTCTCTTCAGTAGGACTGTGTTTGGCCTTAAAGTACACCATGCTAGACTGGGATCTGCTAGAGAAGCACAACATTCTGACTTAATGTCCTGTTCATGTGGACTATAGTTATGTAGACACCAGTTTTTCTAGCACCTGGCCCTTCAGCTCGTTAGCCTACTAAAACAAAAGAAAGGGTATATAAATGGATGTATAATTTCATGATTTAGTACAAATGCTGGTAAGTTTTAATCAAATGCCACTTTTGTGTCCTGCTAGGCTGATCACCTCACTTAACTTTTTTTTTTGTCCTTAAACATGGATTTTTCTGTTTGAGAAGTTCGCTTTGTCTTCTAAATTAGAAAATTAGAAGAATATGTACAAATATGAAGTCTGCACTTCTTTTTATTACTAAAAGTGAAAAATGTATTGTGCTGTTTCCATCACAGTGTTCATCCACACTTTTATAGGTCAAGCAATATAGTTAAATGAGACTAATTTTTCAGTTGAGCTTCTAAAGAGGCAGAAAGACAGAATGGCAGTCACATGCTCTCTGAACCTAGGCAAGTGATACCAAAACAAAACCTGACAGGCATGAAAATTTCAGACAACACAGATCTTTGACTAGTGTAAAATATATTTTTTTTCTAGAATATAATGTAGTTTTCTCAAGCACTGTATGAGATTAAAGGCTCTGCATAGAATCATGTGAGCATTCTAACTCAGTTCCATTGAAGCCCTTAGGGGCCTGATGCAAGTCTTTGCTGATGCATGCAAGAACCTTGCCCAGCTGTGAATTTGACTCCTGTTGTATAAAGCACTCTCAGTCCCATTATAAACCAATGTTGTTTTAGTTTCAAAGAATGTGACAGATTCAGGGAATCAAAGAATGTTTCTGCATTTTCCCTGTATCAAGGGATTTTAATGTAACTAAAAATCATGTCTTTTTTGTTTTCCAGATAACTTGCACTCATATTTAGACACTTTCTGCAGGGGAAAAAGAGTTTTTACAAAATAAAGGCTAGCAGCATGGATGCATTTCTTTTCTTCAAAGCAGCCAAAGGGAAACCACCTTATAGTCAAACATGCATATTGGCAGGCACTGAATCCAAATCTCAGTGTATGGGAAACCACATAGAGTTTACTTGCCAAGAAGGCTTTAGGGAAAAAAAAAACATACCGTGAACAAACTCTGAAGAATTAACTTGTGTAAACTCATGTAAACACAAGTAAATAAGATAGATTTTCTTCAAATGTAAACACTTAAATACAATATTCAAGCAAAAAAGATAGTGGGTCTGGTTCCTCTGTTTTTATTGCCAGCAAAAGGAACAAACATGGCAGTTGCTTCCTCAGTTGCACATAACAGGTCAGCTTTGCTTCTTTTCCCCTTTTATGTCTTACTGCCTAGTCACTAGAAATTTGCCTTTGATAAAACTAGTAGAAAATGCATCTTTTTTTTTTTTCTCAGAAGTTTCTTTTTTCTGTTTCTCCTCTTGCTGAAGCATCTCAAAGAGAAATTAAAGTAATGGTCTAAGCATCTTTCAAAGGTGCTTTTTGAAGGTTTTTTTGGCTGTTGTTTGTTTGTTTGTTTGTTTGTTTGTTTGTTTGGTGGAGGTTTGGGGGTCTTCTGTTTTGGTTTTTTTTAAGAAGAAATTCATCTTTTCTAACTTAAATTCAGTGCTAACAACATATAATATATGAGCAGCTCCTGTGTAGGGGTTAAAGATGTAAAACTGCTCTTTTCCTTCTCCTGTAGGAAAATAAACAAGGGGATAAACTGTTGCTGAACTGAGTTGCATGGAGAGAAGACTCAATCTGTCACAATCTGAGAAGACTCTTGTGTTTATTGTTTGTTTTATGGATTTATTACTGAGGTTTATGGATTGCCACTGCCAGCAAAATTAACAGAAAAATTTTTTTTTTTTTTTAGTATTTTAGTGCCATTGCAATATATACTGCATCCTGAAGGACACTTTTGTAAGACTGTGGTCTACCATCATATCATATTCACATTCAGACTTGAAATGAGCAGCAGTTTCCATTTTTGCCTGTTTTACATCAGTCCCTTTGAAAACTGATTAACAGGTCCAAAGTGCTGCAAAACTGCAAAACCAGAACAGATAATTCAGAAACTGCACTTCTACAACACAGTATTCTTACAGTGATATTAGTGTACAGGAAAGGCAGGGTTAAGTTTAGATCCTCAAAAATGAGCCTTCGTTTTGCAGCAGCTGTCAATAAAGAATGTGTGTCTGTTTCTCTGTTGCAAAAGAATAAAAATCTAGCATGTTGTCTCTTTCAGTAGCATAAAATATTACATCTGAAAAGGAACTTTTTTTCATTTTGCAATGGGAAAGGAAAACACAACATGCTAAGGAGAAATGGCTCTCAATGTTGCATGTTCTTCTGTAATCTGTTAGAGTAACAGCCTGTGCATCATGGACCAAGCAAATAAGGTGTCTTTGTCAAGGCAAGCAAAAAATCCGTGGACTGGAGCTCCAAAAATGGACAATTTCTGCATCTGACACCTCTAGGATTTGTGTTCAGTAGATGATTTTTACAGGGGATATGGAAATACTCATGGGTGAGACCGCCAATTGCTCTGCAAGGGACCTCACTCGAGACATGCAGCTCCAAGCAGTCAAAACCCTCAAGTGTCAGCACTTTCCAAGGCACTCGGGATAAAGATGCTGCCAGGGTGAACCCTCAGTGTTAGAACGCATGCAGTGGTCTTGTCAGAGCAGACTGGCCTTCTCCACCAGCTCAGGGGCAGCAGGAGCCGCCTAAGGGTTTGAGATCGAGCCACCAGAGGGAGATATAAGGCCGCACACATCTGAGCTGTGCCACCTCTTGTCTTATGATCACGCATTCGTAACCTCTGTGCTGCCTTCTCAGAGCTCAGGCTAAATTAAACTACTTGTGGCAAACAACAACACCGTTAGGCCACCAGCACTTGCCAAAGGTGAACATTACCAGTTTAACCTTGCCTGTGGTAAAGCCAGTGCATGTAATCCCAGGGACAAAAAACAACTAAAAACCCCTAAACCGACCCAACCTAAACCAAACAAATAAACTGAACCACCACCCAACAAAACAGCCCTCAATAAAAAACTCTTGTTGTTGTTTTTGTAACAGATCTATGCAGCCTGTTGGAGAAGTTTACAAATGTGTCTCTGTGCTGTGCACACATAATTTGTTTTATACCTGTTGCTGTTCTACTTATTTCAAACTGACATCCAAGAAAGCATTAAGTTTTTGTGAATATTTTGTCATGGACCTTTGGAATAATTCTAATGAAACTCATCCTGATGAGTGTATTGCAGAGAATTCATATTTTGAAAAATTCCACGGAACATTTCAAAGTCAAGTCTACACTCAATATAATCCTTCAAAAGCAAGAATACAGACTACAACAAAAACACTTTGTGAACTGCTCTTAAGAAGTTTGTCTTGATTCAGACAAATCCTTGGTTAGATTATTGTTCTCTAGGGATATTCTTTGTCTTTTTATTCTTTGTATCTCTCTCTTCCTTTTTTATGTCCTTCCTAGACCATTCCTAGTTGTAGTGTAAAATGAAGAGGCTAAATATAGTAATAAAGTAATAAATAAAAAATAAAATAGGCTAAATATAGTAATAAAATAATAAATAATAAGGAAGTAAAATAGGTTATAGGAATAAAGTAATAAATAATAAATATACTAACGATGAAGTAACAACCCATAAAGTAATAAAGTAAATGCAGCTGCTTGAAAAACTCAAGCTACTTATAAAAAGTAAAAGCTTGCAGATTTCTGCTCTGGATCAGAATGAAAAAAAAACAAACCCAAAATTATGACAAAGTTTATGTGAAACAATGTTGAGCTATTTTGACAATTTTTATTTCAGTAATTCCAAATGTAAGCATTTTAAGGCTGCATCAGCAACAAATTGTAGTCCTGATGTATTTCCCATTGTTGCCTCCCTTCTAATCCTGCTGTCTTACTATGGGAACTCCTTTCATAATAACTCAATTCGTCCCTGATTTTAAATTATCTTGTCTGTGAGAATAAGAAAGAAGAAGACACAAAATCTTGGAAGAGTAAGAAGTCTTAAGTTAGAACCTGTGATTGGCTGGTCAATCACCTTGTCATACGGGATACTAAGGGAAAAAGGAAACCCGTGAACAAGATAGCAGAAATATGAAAATGACAGAGAAAAGTAACTGTAATAATGATGAGAAACAAACCTGGCTAATCTCAGTGACTGATTGGATAGCAATAAATTCAGAGGCACAGTGGGGCAACCGATAAAGATTCAAACTCAAAGACACAGGATGCTGGAGAGGCTGCTGAGACATGGCAGTTGCTGAGGATTCAAGGAAGGGAGAGGGTCAGAGAGAAAAGGGTGTAGGAGGAGCTAGTTGCCTGGAAGATGAGACTGGTCACCACGTTGGTCTGACTGAGACTGGCTCCTAATTACTACAGTCTGTTCTACTTTCTTCTTACATCCCTTCTTATCTAACTGACTAATCACAGCCTCTTCTCATGTGTATGACTTCTGCAAGGACTGAGTGCCAGCTGCTGGGTGAACTGATGTGATGAATTTGGTGCCAGTAACTGGAGTTGGATCGAGGGTTTTGGTGCCCCAGACCTGCAGCGACAGCTACAAAAGCGAGTGGGGTTGTCAGCTCCTGACATTGGGGCAGAAAGGGGTCTTGGCCACCAGTCACTGGGGTTGAAATGGTGCATGCCCAAAAAGCCATCAGACCAGTAATGGATCAATGTGAGGAAAGCTGGTAGAGCAATTGTTAGAAAGGACAAATGCTCCTTGTTAGAAAAGGAGGTCAAAATATCATGTCTTTTTTTTGCTCCCTAAGGATGAACCTAGAGACAACACTGAATTGCTCATAAGCACTGTGGAGCAGGAAGAGAGGACAACAGTGTAATTTCAGATGCAGAATGGTATCAGCCAGATTTTACTAGCAGGAAGAGAGGACAACAGTGTAATTTCAGATGCAGAATGGTATCAGCCAGGTTTTACTAGTTGCTTTTGCAACAATACAAGTATGTATTTAAATGTATTTAAATACAAGTATGAATTTAGGCTGGGAGTTAGAAGAATCCCTTACTGGTAGAGGAATAAGATGGTGGGACACCTTATCAAAGGAAACATTTTGGCTACAAGGCTTCAGTTAAAATAGATCTCAGAATGATTATTTACAAAAGTTTATCTTGACATGGCCACCCAAGTTCACAAATGACTAGTTTTTATCACTTCTGTGTTTCTACAGAACAGCTGGTTCAAAATCTATTAGGAAATGTGCTGAAAAAGGTACAAAAGCAATTCTAATATCTTCTGTGCAAGGCTAATCTTCAGCCTTCCCCCAGATATTCCTTCTGTAGCCATCTTGGCTACTGTCATTCTGTTGCAGGAGAAGAGTTCAAAAGGCAGAATTCATGTGTTTCTTGCTTCATCACTTGAAGAGCTTGACATTGTGAATACTCAGTTTTCTCTAGGGAAGTATTCTCCATTTTTCTCTTGGCTATTTTGCATACCTGGATCCATACACACATGGGCTCACATACACATATCCTTTTACCTACATACACAAACTACATTTACTTTTGTGTTCCCATCTAAAATAGTGAAAGAATGGCACATGGACTTTGGACACTGTCTACTATAACCTGTGCTGCTTTGAACTTTTTTAGTAATTGATAACTGATGTGGCTGCTTCATGAAAACATCTGAAAAAAACCTTTATATTTTTGTGCCTCACATATTTTGCATTGCATCCCAACACTGCCTGTTAACCACATATAGTTGAAATTAAAACTTTTTTTAAAAAAAGTCTGATTATATGATAGCAGTGACTACACAGTGGTTAACAAAAGAGGCAAATAATTCAGATCTTAGGGATTTAAGTCTTCTTTAGGGCTGCTGATGGGAGAATGGAAAAAAATTTCAGCCTGAAGGATAATGAATGGGGTGATAGTTCAGTTCTTCTAGACACTGAGCATCTCTAAAAATCAGCATATTTTCCCCTTTAACTGAAAGCAGCTGTCCATAAGGACTAGGCAGTTTTTCTGAGTCAGGATACAGCATGGAGAGAATTCCCACTGCTGCTGCTGCAGCATCCAAAGCTGCTGCTATCAAGTTCAGGCTTAGAGAGAGACACAAGACAGCACCTGCTCAACTTCTGCTCTTTTTGTTTTGTCCCTAAGTGAGTAGTCCATAGATCCTACAAAAGTGCAGAAGGAATTAAAGTCCCACAATCTACCTGTGCTGACACAACTTGTTGTGAGGGTGACTGGACAATCTTTGATGATGGCTGACACGAATTACAGCAAGCTGCTAGTAAAATACAGACATTCCTCTGTGTAGCAGGCCTGGTAATTAGACACGGAAGACAGTAGTTTGATGCATATCTTTGTCTGGAGTTTGTCTGATCTATGCTGTCAGCACACACTTACATGAGTTACATGGCGTTTTGAAGTTTCAAACTTGTTCTAAGCAGAAATCTGTTTAATGATGCAGAAGTCTTGACAGCTCTTCATAAAACCCTTAAGATACAAGAGGCTTTTTCAGGATCTGCTTCTTGCTATCTGCTCACCATTGCTGATCAAGCAAATTGCTTGCTGAGTTGTGCCACTAGAGCTGGCACAAAAGCTGTACCTTCCTTGTCAACAAGCAGTGCCACAGAAAGGGTCCTGGGGGGTCCTGGTGGATGGCAAGTTGACCATAGCCACCAGTGTACTGGCAGCCTGGAGGGCCAACCCTGTCCTGGAGGGCATCAGGCACAGCATGGCCAGCCGGGCAAGGGAGGGGATTGTCCTGCTCTGCTCTAGAGAGCTAACTGGGGCAACCTCACCTCCAGTGCTGGGGCAGTTTTGGGTGCCACAGTATAAGAAAAATATTGAACTCTTAGTGATCATCCAAATGAGAGGAAAAAAGATGGTGAAGCACCTTGAGGAAAAGCCTTATAAAGAGTGGCTGAGGTCACTTGGTCTGTTCAGCCTGGAGAAGAGGAGACTGAGGAGAGATCCCATTCCAGTTACAACTTCCTTGTGAGGAGGAGGTACAGGCACTGATCTCTTCTCCCTGGCACCCAGCGACAGGACCTGGGGGAATGGCCTGAAGTCGTGTCAGGGGAGGTTTAGGTTGGATATTAGAAAAAGGTTTTTCTATTAGCAACAGGCTTCCCAGGTCAGTGATCACAGCACCAAGACTGACAGAGTTCAAGAGTGTTTGGACAATTCTCTCAGGCACATGGTGTATCTCTTGGGTGGGGCTAGGAGTTGGACTTAATGATCTTCATGGGTCCCTTCAAACTCAACTTATTCTGTGATTCTCTGAACCAGTGATGAAATACACATGTATGGAAGCCTTGGAAGCTGTACTGAGTATTTGCTTCAATTTTGCTGTTTGCATGAAGCTATGTGGGGATTTCATAAAAGCCACAGGAAGATCCACTTACATGATCCATGCTTCTTGCTACACAGATGTGATGGGGGCACTGAATTCACTGTAAGTATCTTCGTAATCATGCTAGAAATGGAATTTTTTTCCCATTCCTTCTGGTTGTTCTTTTTAACTATGCCTGCAAAATCAAATGTAGCCTTGTTTTTTGCTTTTTTTTCTCCTCCAGAATAAAACCCCAAGTGAGGAAAATGCTTAAGCACATGCTAAAGTACAGGCTGCAGTGCTTTGTTGAAAATTTGTAGGTATAAGAACATGTTTAACTATAAACACATACTGAAGAGCTTTCCTAAACTGAGGCTTTCCCCCAGAATAGTAATTACTTAGACAGCAACTGTTAACACAAGCTTAGTGATGGTCTGAATTGAATTAGTGAACCCACACTGGCATTATGGATAAAAATGATTTTTTATTTCATGTTTAAAATGTATATATATGTGGAAAGAAAGAAAAGCAGCATTTTCTTATATAAAGGGGTGACTTTCTGCTGTTATAAAATATTTTGAAGTGTAAACATTAATTCTATTATTAAAATAACAGGGTGAGACATGGGAGTTTCAAGAAAACTGGATATTAAAGTCAAGGAGTCTGATCAAAGGTGAATTTATGTCATTGGCCAGTGGTCAGTTAGGATGGCCTGCTTGCTAGGGGAGAGAGTAAATGATACGAAGGGAAGTTTTCAATGCATTGCTTTTCAGAAAGCCAAAAATTATCAGCAAGCTGTACTGTCTAGAAATATCTGAGTTCCAATCACAGATTTCAGTGCAAATCAGACCTCTTTGTTAGGCACTGCTCAAATTAGGGATGCATTGAAGTAATCAGTATTCTCTTCAAATTTTTTTTTTTAAAAATTGTTCTTTGTTTTATCCCTTCATTTTCATTGCTAAGGACTTAATCCAGAAGTCTGATACTGAAGTGCCTGTGCTGGGGAAGAGGCAGGAGATTTCTTCTTGTACTGTGAGTTCAGATACCCATGTACCTGATTGTAATGTGCCACTGGTCAAACTTGTCCACCCGCTCTGTAGATGTTAGATTAGAGTTCATATACAGAAAAAACTGGCAAGCGAGCATGGGAAAGAAAGATAAGCACTGGATGATTGGCCTAAAACACGTGTGGAAAATTGGAAATAACATGGGGTCCAAGTATTTTGAAAAGCAATACAGGGTCCAGGAGGGTATTGGTTATTACTAGTCATATCCCTCTGAAATGCTGACACTGTGAACAAAAGTGTGTAGTGTCTTTACTAATGATCTGTGTGATGAGACAGAGGGTGTTCTCAGCAAGTTTGCCGATGCTCCCAGACTGAGGGGAATGCCACACATACTGGAGAAGAGGGCTGGTCTGTAGAGGGACCTTGATGAGCCAGACAAAAGGGGTGATGAGAACCTCCTGGAGCTGGGCATCAGCAAATCTCAGGTTTAGTTTGAGTTCCCCAGTTCATCTCAAGAGAGACACTGAGCCTATGCAGCAAGTTTGGTAGAAGCCACAGATGCAGAGGAGGCTGCAGGAAGGCACAGGGCAGGAGGGGCAGCAAGGAGTGTTTCTTTCTAGATCGAAGGGAGTGAAAGGGAATTGTTCTGGCTGTCATCTGTTCCTTTGTGGCAGAGCACTGAAATAATAGCCTCCTCTCAAGGATGCATCAAAGACAAAAGACAGTCAGTCAGTGCAATATAGAGACCTTACAGAAGATTAGAAGATACCCATCTTTCCTGGGAAGGTGCTCACTGCCTAGGTAGGGACGCCCAGACAAGCTGAAGGTTCTCCGCTTTGGGCATCTTCCTGACTTCATAGCCCAGAGAAAACAGATGAAGTGTGGGCCCACCCGTGAAGAAGTGGGAAATCTATGAGCCAGTAGATGGGCGTTTCATTTAAAAGTGAGAAATCTGGATTCTTGAGCCAGCTCTTCCAAGACAGAACCTTGATGTTTGTGTTTTTGCTGTCGCTTGCCCATTGTGCCCCCTTACCCTAGAAGGCATGCAGAGACAGGAGTTCTTGCCCTGTCTTGTGTGTGTGCTTTATGTTGACGTAATTGCGGGTGTGAGACCCTTGCTCAAGTCTGAGCCCCGACCAGGCACAACTCAGGCGTTTTTCTCCGTAAGGAACTTGTTGGGAAACGTGTAATCTACCCCGGGTTATAGCACCGTGAGCAACACCATGCACTTCGATTTACCAAAGTACCTCGCGACGTGCACGGCAGACAACAGATGCGACAGACACCTTAGGGGGAAGAGACACAGAAGGGCCGATGAAGCGACGACACTCCGGGTTCCGGGGCCCAGGCGGCCGCTGCCGGCGCTGCGC
>NC_031799.1:43214204-43257492 GCF_001522545.3 Parus major
TGTGAGTGTGAGGTGTCCGCGGCTGTCTGTCTGTGTGTATGTGTGTGTTTGTGTGTGTGTGTGTGTGAGTGTGAGGTGTGCGCGCTCCCGGCGGGCCAGGCCGCGTGTCCCGGCGGCGGCGCCGGTCCCCGCGGGGCGCTGTCCGCGGTGCTGAGCGCGGCCGGGCGGGCGCGGCCCCTCGCCGCGCCGGGAAGGAGGCTCTCCTTTCCCCGGCTGCCTGCCTTGCCGTGTGCCACCCATGCTGTCTCGGCCGAGAGGCATGGTCGCTGCGCTGGGTATGAAACATATCTGTCCGGACCTTGCGTGGTGCTCCCGCAGGGTTTGTCATGGCAGAAAGCAGCCGGCAGATGAGACCGTCAGTAATCGGGTAGAGCACAGTGTGGCACAAACGCAGCGCGGGGTAGCACTCCAGAGCTGGAGGTGTTTTCAGTTTGCTAATCTAGACACTATCTGCTCAACATCTGTTTGCAGCAGGAAAGATAAAGTAGCTCCTTGGCACCCTGCAGTTTTGCAAATAGATACACGGAGTCAGTTTTTGCTATGCATTAGCTTTAATGAATTTGAGGTCAGCCAAAACTTAGATGCATTATTCTTGTATTTTCTTAGTCTTGAGTCACATCATGACTGACACTGATTGTTGGGGAACAACATATTCTTACTCCTAGGACGAAATACATTTCTTAGAGTGCGAACTTCTCGAAATGTTAAAGAAGTAGTAGCAAGACAATACTTTTCAAGCCTTTCCTTCTTGTAGCCAATATCCAGCCTCTTTCCTGCTGCAACTAAACATTTTCCTCTGTTATCCTGCAGCATTTCTTGCAACATATATTCTTCATTTGCATAAATAATGAATGCACTGTTGCATTTTTGGTATTGTGTTCATCTACGAATCTTTAAAAACCGTGATTTCTCAGAGCTGTTATACATGTGTGCGTAGGTGTGAGGGAGCCATGCTTTGCATTCAGTTATCCACAGGTCTTAGCTCCTGGGTATTCTCTTGTGGGAACTGAACTCTTCAAGCATTTTGCTGTAAATGTTGGAAGACTGGGCTTTTTCTGAAGCTGAAAGGAGTTTGCATGTTTAAAAGGTAATCAGTAGTGTTTACTGCACTTGTTACCAGCCAAAGGTTTGAGAGGAGTTATATTGTGTGGTCATGAGGCTATTGTATAATCAGGCAGGTTAGCCATTGGCAAGGACCATTCTTCAGCTGCACAGAAAATAGCAGTGTATTTCTAAAGGTGTGGTCTGTCCACAGACTGAAAGCTGCCACAGGCATTCAAACCTGTCTAAATGGGAATCTGTGAAAATCTTGAGTCTGGGAGAGTCACAGTCTGTAAAATATAAACTGCTTTCAATACCCAGATTTTGTGATTCAGTGGAATCAGTATTTCACTTGCTGATGTGTCCTAGCTTGTAAGTCCTATCTCACACTTGCTAACTTTGGCCTCTGCTTTTTTGATCAATGATACTAGCTGAATTTCTAAATTTGTTACTGAGATGAGAATAGTAATTTTGTTTGAGTTTACTTTGAAGAAGACATTATTCCTCTTCCCACTGAGATGTTGGTTGCTTCACTTCAGACTGTGGGAGAGAAAAAAGGGCAATTTAAGGCATGATCTACCTCACGCTCATGACTTTTCCTTCCATTTTGCCTTGTATAAGCACTTCTGCTGACTTTAAGAAGACCTCACCCAGGGCATAATTTTTCCCCAGTGTTTTGAAAGCAGAGGCATAATTCCTGAAGGCTTAGGTTTGTAGGTGTTTTGCTGACATGATTAATCATGCAAATAATTCTAGGGGCTTCCATGCTGGACTGCTTGTCTGACTAGTGACAAGAAATATATGACATCTGAGTAGAAACCCATAGGAGCAGATTAAATGGGAGACAAGACCTCAGCAGAGGCATTCAGCTGGCTTTCCTCACCTCTGTGCAGAAGACAAAGTGGGGCATTCAGCCTAACACTACTTGTTGCTCCTGCTGTACCCATGTGTCCTCTCATAAATTCTGCAGGGCTGTCAGATGCTTCCCATGCTGCAGCTGCAGAAGGGGCAGGAGAGCACTGGCCCACAGCTGTCAGAAGTGGGCTGTGATGTAAAGGAATAGCGGTACACCTGTTCAAGTACACAGGTATACAAGTCATGCTTGCTGTGCAGGCCAGATGTTTGCATTACAAGTACCCTGTCACCTCTTGCCATGAGTTTCACTGTCTTCAAGGGCAGATATAATGGGCAAAAGTTAAATATCCCATGTATTTGAATGGGCCAGCTTTGCAGTCCTGGAGGACAGAAATGGCTCTTCCCTTACTCAGCTGAAGATGTGACGAGTTGGCAAGCCAGGGTGTGTATGTGTGTGCTGTGTACGTGTATGTGTGTGCTGAGTGTGTTGACCACAGGAAGGCACTTTAACTCTTTTTTAATTTCCTGAGACTGTCACAAAGCAATATGATGAGACTAGTAATATCTTATTTGTACTGATGTAGGCACAAATTTGTTCTGAAAAAATACATTTCTATTAACAAAAGTTTGTTTAAATGTAATGAGCAGGGTGCCTAAAATTAATTTAATCTAATGAGCAAAAAATTTTATAAGCATGTGAAATGCAGAAGATTTGAAAAGTATTTTTTATATATATTCATCAAGTCAAACTGCTTAAGATTTGCTTTTCAATGTAAGCAACTTAAAAATGCATTTGAAGACCCAGGTTAAAAATAGTTGGCTTGCTGTTTGCCTGCACCAAGGAGTCTATTTTTGTCTTTATTCGGTAGATTGCACACAGGCATTTCTGAGGGATGTTTCAGGCCTCCTTTGTAGCAATCCAGCCCCTGGACTGGTGTGTTAAATCATTTTGGTTTGGTTAGCAGTCATGTTTTTTTTCCTGATGTACAGATGTTTCTAATCATATAGATATGGAGGGAATACAAAAGTGTATTCTAACGCCTAAACATGTTTTCAGCTCACTCCTTACCTAGTGACTTGATTTCACTGTCACTTTCAAAACTGCACTGAAATTCAAGGGAATACCCAAACTTGAAACACCTTTTTAATACAGGACTCTCCTTTGTACTTATGGTTGATAGAGTTTCCCAGCACTACTGAAAATAAACCCCCTCAATAGTTCATTTTAAATGGTTTTATCTATAAACATCAGTTTGAGGCTAGCTAAGATTGATTAATGTATCTTTTAAAAATAAAAGATGTGACAATATCTGGAAATACTGTTTTTAGAGTTCATGTACATGTTTTGTTGAATGGAAGCTGCATAGAGTGATGGAATTTATCCTTCATTCTTATATATATAGATATTTAAAGCTGTATAAATTCTATGTTTAGAACATGATATAAGCAGAAATAGATTCTATGTATTTGTATGTGTTCAGTATAAATATTTATATTAAAACTGTCCATGTAAAACAGGTATGTGGAGTGTGGAGGCAGGACTGATAATGCTTCAAATTAGTCTGTTATTTTGTAGTTAGCAAGAGAGTCCTGTTTTTGTAATCTGAAAACAACCAGCCTCAGTTCAGAATCTCTGATGTTATTTCTTTGTGTTTCTTGGATAGTACTTCTTTTTGGGATAAGTACACTGCTGTAGGTCTGGACAATTGATCCTAATGAAGGAGCCTGTCTGAGTGATCCTTTTGGGATTTCATCTGTGTTGCTACTGTGACAGCTGCTTGCATTGTGGGGTGGGTTCTCCTTTTTCTCCCCTCTTGTTTGCAGAGATTTTATCTGCCTTGCTGCTAACTCTGCCAAGTTACAGAGTGGTGTTCCTACCTGGCTTCTGCAGGCTGAAATTTTCTGCTTTTCCAATCTGCCTGTCAATCATCCTAACAGCTGAATTCTTGAGGTGCTAGAGGGCTCCTTCAATGTGAACACTTACCTTTCCTGCTTGTCTGGGGCCCAGTCCTGCACCCTTGAAGCAGAGAGGGTTTTTGATACTGCCTTTGGTACCGGTAAAGTCTGTGTTGTGACAGGGACCCTGCATTGCCAGGAGGGTGCAGCTTTCTCCCACCTCCCACACACACTACTGTTTCTATTTGCGTCCTAGAAATAACAAGGCTGCATGGCCTTCCCTTCTTGGTGCACGCATGCACTTCTGAGGTCAATGTTTCACAGGAATGACTTCTGTGAGGAAGTTGAACAGAACTTACCTGTGTTTCTCCTTCATGTCAGTCAGGCTGCACAGGTGCTTCCATGTGCACTGCCAGCAGCAGCAACAATTGCAATTTCTGGTAGTTTTCATCCAAAATATTGAATGAAATATATCAGAATATCTGCTTTGCAATATGCAATTCAAAGTACATCTAAATATGAAATGGGATGATTTAAATCTTTGCAGGGAAACAAAAATCAAGAACCATGGAAAAATAATTATTTTCAGCCAACCTGATAACCATTAACCTTTCCTATAATTTGCGAAACATTTCACATTTCTGCTTACTAGTAATGTGTTTTCATTGCATTCTTGTAGCAAGGATAATTATTAATTTGATTGTGAACATCTCTTCTGTCCACAGATACGACAAAAGATTGTGTAATGCTCTGGTATATCATAGGTATATTGCTGGTCTCATGCCAAGATCATTTTCAGCAATGAGATACATATCTAAATATAATGCATTATGGTCATTACCTTAATAAAATGTGAGTCATGCACACCAGCACTTTCATTCTTAAAATACTTCAATAAACTGGTATATCTGTTTGCCAATGGATAGAGCACACTGTGGAAGACAAATCTGTTTCTGTGTGGACAAATAGTTTCCAGCATTTTCCCTGAAGCTCTGTGCTTAATTTAGCAATTTATGTGTGAGCTCACTAATGAATATTTTAAGCATGCTTGCATGATGTACGTTATCACTAAGTTTTAACTAAAACTATAAATGTAAAACTATTGTAAAGTCTATTTTGACTTAACAAAGTCCTATATTTTAAATGAGACTGTTGGCTAAGTGTATCAATTTGTTCTTGACAGACAGAAAAACTGACTGCTTTGTAGCTAACTCTGTATGTGAAGGTCCTGTAGCTATTGAGAAAAGATAGTAACTGATAGCACAAATTTCTCCAAAACCAGCATTCAAGCCAAGGTTTCTGAGTAGCAATTTATGGCTTAGAAAAACTTTCACGTTCTATCTTGAAAAATATATGCATGCTTTGGGAAAATAGCAGTTGAAACTATACAAGCTGTCAGACCATGTCATGCGTGTCCATGCAGGAGATCAGCAGGTGAGTCAGAAGGAGTTTGGGAAGTATTGCATTTGGGAGATGCGGTGATACTTCTGTGTTTCAAATGCATTTTCTCACTTGCAGGGAAGAAGCAATCACTTCAGGGACGTGTAAAGAACATTCAAAAATGTCAACCTCTGACAATGACATAAATTTCTGATGAAATAAAAACTTGTAATGTTCAGTGCAATTATTCTATATATTTCTATAGATTTTGAAAATAATTTTCTAATACTGATTTTTAAAAACATTTCAGAAAATAATATTTTAAAAAGCCCTAATCTCTTCATACTACTGCATCTTCTCTTCATCCTCCTATAAAGTCTATTGCAGTAACATTAAAAATTAATTTATAATCCACCTGCTTTCTGACAAGAACAGTTGTCATTTTTTTAGCTGATATCTCTATGTACTTGTTTGTACTGTCTTTGTGTGAAAGAACATTTGGGATCTGAGCAGAGGAAGGGAATCTGACTCATAACAGGTGAATAGGAGCTGAATTAGGTTTTGTTACAGCTGTCCAAAACATTCAGTCTTTCCTGTGAGGACAGGGTATATACATGGTGACTGCATTCTTCTTTCCTCTCAGCTTTCATGTTTGCTAGTTCACTGTTCAAGGCTGGTGGAGAACAGTTGATTCTGCTGTACTTCTTTTATACTGAAATTTGTATAGCCATGGAAAATATGTCAACCCTTGACAGCAAATATATTTTGATTTCTTCCATCAATGAACATCATCTGCCATCAAGCACATTTTCACAGAATGAGCTGGCAGCTAAAATTCTTCTTAAAATGCTTTTTAAAAACAGCATTTATCTTTATAGTGATCTTTTTTTAAAAAAAATTATTTTGAAGTACAGAGTTTTATGACCAGCTGCTCTCAAGTATTCATGGTTAAGAATCCAGTGCTGCATATTCTGTGAACAAGTAATTGGTACAAAATAAAGCTTGTGGTTCCTGCAGAGTATCTTACTGGCATGTGTTGCTTCCTTCATCCTAAAGGTGGGTGGCTTCTTCCATTTTGTGTGTGATAGTGAAGCATCTGCAGTTCTTG
Organism: Parus major; assembly: GCF_001522545.3. Classification (NCBI taxonomy): domain Eukaryota; kingdom Metazoa; phylum Chordata; class Aves; order Passeriformes; family Paridae; genus Parus; species Parus major. Next base: position 43,220,485 of record NC_031799.1, read on the forward strand.
CTGGCTTCTTTGAGCCTCTTTCGACATTACTATCAGCTTTTGACAGTGTTTTTGACAGAGATGGGGGAGAGCAAGCTGAGTAGAGGAGGGTTGTGCTGTTGAACAGGCATTGTTTCACGATGTGCTGAAGAGTTTTATTTCTGCTGCTGGTGGTAGAATAATAGTGGTATCATATTATTGCTAGTTTTCAACACATGCTTTCCTACAGATGGTGGAGATTAACACTGCAGTGCCTGTTGTTTGAGCTGCAGTGCTGAAAACAAAAGGTTTGCCACAGCTGTTTCAGCCGCAGCAAGGCAAGAGCCCCCAGGGACCTTTGGCAGGATCTGGTCTCTGTGCATCACTGGCCAAGAACAGAAGTTTATGAACACTGTTCATTTGTTTATTTATGACAGCTGGTTGTTGTCAGTGGTCCCTTGCAGGTCACACATGTTTAAGCTTAATCAGAGAGAGCTCCTGCCCTTTCTTTTGTTTTCTTACCTGAATGTTTTGCTGAACCCAATAAGGGGTTGGGAAAGTTTTAACTGATGTCTTCTATTAGGTGCATTTTTTGTGTGGTCAGAGACCTCAAGCACTATAAACAAGTGGATCCTAAACATCTTGGGCTAAATTGGTTCTCTGCTACATTTTTGGAAGTATCCAAAATTCCAGTTTACATTAGAGTTTCTGTACTGAACTAAGCAGCAAAACTTGCATTGACTTTTACTGACACAAGAACAGCCCCTGAAGCTATTGTTCTAGTTCAGCCCAAATTGTGCTGGAAAGTGGTTTGGGATATTTCAGCGAATATTCTGAAATAATATTTCTCCCCTGACATCTGGTAAATTGCATAGCTAGAAGTTTCAGGATGTATGTGTACTCACTTTTACCTCAGATGTTTTGGTCCACTTCATGCACATTTCAAAGTGCATCCTTATGAAGTATAGTAATGCTTCAATAGTAATCAAGATAAGATGGAATATTAATGAAATGCAATTTTTTTCTTTTGCTAGAGATGTGAAACCTTTCCATTACAAACAGTGAACTGAAGATTAAAGTGGAAATGAGTACATGAGGAACTGACTGTAGGAGATGTTAAAGCCTTTTGGGGATTCAATTTCTTATTTAGTTTGAGTTAAAAAAAACCAAAACACAATGAAGTTTACTTAGGGAGTGTCTTCCAGATTTTTGATATGGTTGAAGTCGTAAACTCTTAGGTGATGAATATTTTTTTTCAAAGCCACCTTTAGATAAGAAAAGTAATACAAGAAGTGGTTGGATCATTTGCTGAAGATTAAGGCACTGGTATAATACAAGCTGTAAAATACATATTTCAGAAGATTCTGGGGATGAATTTAAGTAGGTATAAATATTAGTAAAAATATCAACATTTGAGAACAAAGATACATCCTTAACACACAACAGAGAAGAAAAAAGCAGCTTTTCCAATTATCTTTTCTAAACATTTTTGCTGGAAGCTTCAAGACTGCTGAATGGGTATGGATGTTTGGGCATTTCAGCTTTTTTAGGTTGTCCAGTTTCTTGTTAAGAAGTTGTAGGAGGAAGAGGGTGAGTGATTCATCTTTGAGAATCTATTGTTTTATTGCTAAAATAATGAAAATCATGAGTGGTCTTCAGGCCCACTGGGTGGGCATTGTAAAATTATTATGAATATCTTGACTTTCAGGTAATTTATTGCTACAACACATGTGATTCACATAGGTTTCTGGTGAGTAGCTGGTACTGGGCTTGTGACATTATGTCGTCTTCAGCAGGACCTGCTGTGTCATAGAGAAATTTGTGGGAGACACAACTTTCTCCCCACCCTTCAGTGGCTGTGGATATGCTTTCAGTAACACCAGAAACCACATAAAACTAAAAAAGAGTATCCAATGCATAGAAGAAGCATGCAGCGGCTTGATGGATGCTGTGCTTGAGTATCTCTGTTCAGCTGGAGTGAATTTTTTTGTCCAATTGTGGTAAATAAGGATTTTGTCTCTGGCTTGGAGCCACATTTTCAATTCTTTAATTTACTTGGGATTTTCTTTTGGCAGGACGGGATGTTCTGCTCTGTCTGTGAAAATGTCTTACTTTATTGACAAGTTATGAAGGTCAAGAGAATCACTCAGTTAGGTTTGTATTCAGAGACATCATCAGAAGATGAAGAGGAAGGGACCCAAGGAAATAGAGGTAGTCCATTTACAAATGCTAATCAAATATAAACCTTCTCCAGGTTTTTAACTATAGCTGGTCATGCTTTTAATTTTCAATTCTCACATCTTTTCATATAAAATTTCTGTTCTAGGAGGCTGATTTTCTACTTGCTTCTGCAAATATTGTCCAGATATGGAATAATGTATAATCTCTTTACAGGTGCAGTCAGAATTTATACTTTTGTCCTTCTCGTGATTTGCTACAGTGGTTTTGATTACTAATGCTTCTGATTATATGCACTGACTTTGAGATTTAAATTCTAATGCTAAGTTACATTTGTGGTCTAGTCCTATCTTAACTGCACATCGTTTCCTAACTCAGGGTCCCAGGAGACCTGTCAACTAAAAAATCTGTTGTCATATTTTACTCTCACTATTACTGGCAAAAGAAGTTTATTTCATACCTCAGAGTTGCCAGCGTTTCTTAAACTGACATTATAAGATAGTTACTTGTAGTAGACATTTATAAAAGAAAAAATATAATGATAAAACCCCTGTACTTTTCATCAAAACTTCCTCTGCTTGGAGATACTTGCTATTTCTGCATCTCTCAAGAAATTCAATATTTGCTTCAATAATACAGAATAAATATTGACTGCTGTATTGTGGTATTGATTTAATAAGTCCCTTTAATACTAAAGTATCTAACTTTTAAGCATTTGTACATTAACTTTGTACCTTAAGAAGACTTTCCCGACCATGGTCCAGTTGTAACCACCTTTTTTTTCACTCTTCATTGAAGTTTACTCTCTTTACACTTTCTCTCAACAAATTGCTGTGATGGCTTAGTAGCAGATGAACTTTAAAATATTGTGTATCTCCTCTACCTTTCAGTTTTGTTTTTTTTTTTTTCATGGCTTTAACTGAAAAGATCATGTTTCCATGTTTACGGGCACATTTCAGTTTTTTCATGTTTGGTTTTTTTTTCACTAGCAAAACGTTGAAGCTTAACTTTTTGTTTTCAATATACATTGCAAAGTGGCAATTTATTATTCAGAATGTTACATAAGGTTTAGTAGCCTGGCTAGCAGAGTGAAAACAAATCATGTAACTCTGGAGAGAACTATGTAGATGATGGCATAGAAAGTGGTTTAGCTTCCCTGTGTTATTTAGCAAAACATTGGCAAATGATAAAAATTTTATTAAATACTATACATTTTCTGAAACACTCACATACAGGTGTAGAAGCAGAAGAAAAAGATTTAGAGCTTTTATTTATGCAGAAGAAAAATAGTTATTTGATGACTAGAATCTCTGCTATGCAGGCAGATGTTTGATAACATACAGGAGAAGTTATCTGTAACTCAAGATCAGTATTGCAAATTTTGTGTTTGCTTGTTTTTTTTTAAGGTTGCAGTTTTCAAGGTGATTTTAGATCTGCTTTCCTGGCATATATTCTAGTTTCCTTTCATATATGGTGTGAATAGTCTGTTGTTCTTGTACAAATCTGTTATTTTTCTCAAGGAGAGTAAAATAGCCTTGTTCTTTTTGCTTTGGGGATAGTGTCTGCCTTAGTGTAATATATAGCATTTCTTTCCTCAAGTTTACATCAGATAGGCCTTTTGTTTTAGTAAGCTGAAGTTTCCATTGGCCCAAAAAGTCAACAGTCTGTCTTCATCCACCCAAGCAAAGACTTTTTTTTTTAAGTTTCTTTGGTGGTAGAGATATGTGTGTTTACTTTTGTTGGAATTCCATTCACTGTTACCTGTAAGAACATGCTGGTGGGTGAATTTGGGGTAGGGGAGCATTTTCACAATACTGTCTGACATTGTTACAATAAAATTTGAATCATGGACCTTTGCATTATCAGTGTCATCTTAAGCCACAGTGCTACACAGGAGATTACATTACTCTGAGAACTTCTGAAAGTCTCTTGCAGTTAATTTTCAGATTCAAAGGAAAATGACCAATGTGTATCCAGGCAATTTGGACAAAGAGATCACACTAGAAATTATGAAAATCTGGCTTGGTTTAAAGGTGAACTGTATGATTTTTACTTTTGTACCCATTCAGTCTTTACTACCTACATCCTACAACCAGAATATTTGAAATCAAAGTATTTTAGAAATCATCATGAAATAGGATGCTGGACAGTAGCTGTTTATAGGTGTGGTATTCTGAAATAGGCATCTAGAAGAAACCATGAAAGAGTTGGAGACTGTTAAGGGCTAGAAGAAATTATTGGTACAGTCTGGCCTTGAAATCTTGTTATGTTAGATGCTATTAAACAATGCACATTTTATATAGTCAGATTCAAGCCATAGCTTTTCAAACAGGGAGTATAGTTTATGACAGAAGAGCAGGATTTGAAGCAATGTGGGAACAGTGTTTGTGGAAAGAAACCACAGTTTATGAGTACCTGCAAAGACTAGAGCCTTCTTTGGTGCAGGAACTAAAAGGATATTCTTTTGAAAATCTACTGGGTTTGGGGCTTATTATCCATAAATATAAGTTTCATTTTGCACATGTCTAGTGTGTGTGTGTGTGTGTGAACACCAGAAAATTAGACAATAGGAGAGATTTCAGTGAAGAGGTATGAACCCAACTGAGAGCCTGGAGACAAGAGTTGTGAGAGGTTCAGTCTACTGTTTGTACAATGGGCTAAAGATGATATAATAACTTTCTACTAGAGGAAGATATCACTTGAGGATTTAAAAGTGGACTTTTTATACTCTCTGATTTTCCCACAAGAATTTTGTATCCTGAGACCTCTGCAACAAGTCCTAGGGGCTATCTGGTCTGTTCAGATCTTCACCATTAGGGACAAAATCTGGACACCCTTGTAAATGACAAACAAAAGGGCTTTTAAAAACATTTTAACAACAAAAGGAAGATCAGAGATAACATTGCTCTGTTGCTTGATGAGGTCTGTCTCCTCACAAATAGGGACATACACAGCAGAGATTTTTAATACCTTCTTTGCCTCAGTCTTCAACACTGATTATGGGCTCTGGGAACCCTGAAGCCCTGTGCTGAAAGATTGTGACTGGGGGAATGATAACCTTCCAGCTGACCCTGAGCTTGTTCAAGACATGCTGCTCTAGCTGGCTGTGCATAAATCTATGGGGCCCGATGGGATTCATCCTAGAGTACCTAAAAAAAAAAGCTGACTGATGTCATTATAGGACCTCTCTGCATTACTTTTCAAGTGACATGGGCGTCTGGAGAGGTCCCAGTGACTCACACATTCAAGTGACTGGAAGCTGGCAAATCTCCCAGTTTCAAGAAGGGAAAGAAGGAAGACCCTGGTAATTACCAGCCTGTCAGTCCCAATTCACTGCCTGGTAAAATTATGGAGAAGGTTATTCTGGGATTAGTTGGAAAACCCTTAAGAAACAACACAGTCATTGGTCATAGCCAACAAGAGTTCACAACAGGGAAGCAACTGGTTGACCTCAGGAGGCCAGTAGATCTGAGGTTTGTGAATTTTAGCAAAACTTCTAATACTGACTCCCATGACGTCCTTCTGGACGTAATGATTAACACACAGCTAGACAAGACCATGATATGTTTAGTGAACAGTTTACTGATGGGACTGGCTCAGAGTTGCATGAGGTTACATCAGGCTGGTGCCCAGTCACCTGTGCTATTCCCCACAAGTCAATTCTAGGACCAGTGCTCTTTAACGTTTTTATACTCAGAACACAGAAATCAAATGTACATTTATTTGTCAATGATACTAAACTAAGAACAGCTGTAGACTCCATTGAGGCTAGAGTGGCTGTACACAGAGATTTGGATAGACTAGAGGGCTGGGCAATCACCAACTGTATGAAATTTAGTAAGAGCAAGTGCTGTATTCTCTAGCTGGAATTAAGTAAACTTGGTTGTATGTACAAACTGGAGGATAAGAGGTTGCAAAGCAGCTCTGCATAAAGATCTCCTTGTGCTGATGACAAGTTGAGTCAGCAGTGCCCTGGCAGCCAGGAGGGCCAGCTGTATGCTGGGGGCATCAGACACAGCATCACAGCTGGGCAAGGGAGGGATTGTCCTGCTCTGCTCTGCACTGGGGCAGCCTCACCTCCAGTGCTGGGGACAGTTCTGGCTACCACAATGTAAGAAGGGCATCAAACTACTGGAGTGTGTCCAGAGGAGAGCAATAAGATGGTGAAAGATTTCAAGGGCAAAATATATGAGGAAAAGTTGATATCACTTGCTTTCCTCAGCTTAAAGAAGGCTGAGGAGTAACTCCATCACAGTCTAAAACTACTACTCAAGGGGAGCAATGGAAGGCAAATTGCTGTTCTCTTCTGTCTGGTGACCAGTGGTAGGAAAAAAAAAAGAATGAGGCTGTGTCAGGCAAGTTCAGATTGAACATCTGGAGAAGTTTCTTCACTGAAAGGGTGATTGATCACTGGAACAGGCTCCCAAGGCAAGTAAGTGGTCACAGAACCAATCCTGGAACAGTTCAAGGAGTGTCTGAATGATGCTTTTAGACATATGATTTAGCTTTAGGTAGTCCTTGCAAGGAGCGGGGAGCTGAACTTGTTATGGACTCCTCTAAGCTCGAGGTATTCTGTGGTTCATCCAGCTATGACCTCAAGAAAAAGTAGTGACATTATGAAATGCTCAAAGCATCTATTTGTTGAGATGTAATGCTTGATTTTGTTTCAGCATTTTGAATTTTTCAGGGTGTTTACCTTTTGTTCAGATGTCTTCCCATGACACTTGAATGACATGGTGGCTCTCTGTAGACCCTTAATGAATGTCTCTATAAAGACTAGATTGTCCTCTTTTGCCTTCTCCACAGCTGTAAAAGTTACTGATATTTATCTCCTGCCATTGTTCTGTTGTTGTTGTCATACTTTTTTTGTCATTTGTTCTGAAACCAAATGAATTATGGAGGACTTGGGGGGGATGATGTTAGTGAGGGTATCAGAGTAAAATTAAGAAAAGAGAAGTTGTTACTGTGCTTTGAAGCTACAGCTTTCTCAAGAAAATTTGACCAGGTGCAAGCTTCCCCTTAAAATTCCTTGGATCTTTTCTCTTGAACTTTCAAGGTCTTTGGTGGTTTATAGACCTCTTGGAGTTAAACACAATCAAGAAGAGTGGTACTTCGGCTTGAGTCATAAGAAGAAAGTAAAGAGATATTTTTTTATTTTTTTTTTCTATCTGCATGCCTGTAAACTCAGTGCTTTAACACCCTGGAGAACTTAAGGAAGTAAGTTATGACAAAAACTGCCCATCAAATACTTGAAGTAGAGTGTTAGTGTTCAAGACATGGAGTATCTAGGAAAAGACCCTAGGAAAAACTGGGGACTCAACATTTGCCATTGTGTTTCTCTGTACTATAGGTTTTCCCTATTCTCCAGGACAGGTCAGTTACTATCACTTAGAAGAGGAAAACTAAGACTATCACTTTCATTTTATTTCTGAAATGCTTGGCTGTAATGGTAAGGAGCACATGTTAATGTAAATCTTCTTGTCAGGGAAAAAAATCTGAACTAGCCTCTGGCTGCACTACTTGTGAACTTGCTCTCAGCTTCAAGGGTGACTTCTAACTACATGCTGAACAACATATCATGGTGCTGCCAGGACAGATAAAGTCTCAAGAAGAAATATCCATGTGTAATTGTGAGAATCAGGGAGTCTAGGAATTAATGTATCCTTGTGGTACTGAAATGGCTTCCTAATTTACAGTTGTTGGTGAGTTGCTCTCAGCCTCTCTTCTCTCACCTCCCCAGAGCAGCTCTCTTGGTTTGATACACCTCAACCAGTTCTTTTTCACTTTGTTGTGCTGTAGAGCACCCGGGGAATTGTGTTCTTGTATTTAAGAAGAAACCGAATTACTAATACTGACAGTTCTTCTTGCTGAATGACTTGTTTTTTTTTTAGTGAAACTTGCTGTGGTACCCAAGGATGAGCAGCTTTGGCAGCCTTAAATGGGTAATAGTTCCATATGACTTAAACTTAATGTAGAGAAAAAAGTCTAATTACTTTTGACAGAGGCTTTTAAATCAAAATGGCTTGTGTTCCCACTGAAGATATAAGATCTGGTATAAAGAAAAAAACAAGGAACACTCCTGATACATAGATGAGAAAACCTGGAATGTTGGAATCCCACACTTAAAGGAACAATAGATAGCCAGTATCATATTTTGGGAAGAAATCTCATGCTTCAATTGTCTTGATGATTAGTTCTACTCAGGGGAATGAGTCAAAAGCGTCCTACTGAATGGAAGAATAATGAAGGAAGCAGAGATATGGAAAAGAAACTTCCTGCAAATTCCATCTCTTTGATTTGGTTTGTTAATAGTTAACACCATTGTTACAGACTTGAAATAAAGCCTTTAGAAATAATATGGAAAAGTCTTTTGAGTTTTTATTCTCCTGACAATGTTACTTTTCTCCTGATACTGTTTCAGCTCTCTAAATCTGAATTCTTTAACCTTGTCTGTCCAAGAAATATGTTGTGCCTTATAGGCCTTAATAGCATTTAGCAAAAATAAGTATGACTTGTAAATAACAGAGCTACTAGATCAGGCCTGCCCCAACCATGCCATGTCCTTTGACCACCAATAACTCTAGCAGATATACACCCACACTGTCAGACTCTCACTTCCCTTGTTTTTGAACATCATCAGCATCTTCTGTAGCACTTTTTGCACTGCAAATGCGTATGGATGACTAACACATTGCTAGTTTATGTAATTTCCATGCTGTAACTGTCTTAATATTGTCTATTAATATGACCTAGTATTCCATCTTGTTTAATTCCTTACATTTCCTGTAATTTGAAATTGGGTTACAATGCATCAGAATACCATGAACAGCAATAACTAAATCTTAAACTAAAACATTTACTACATTTCTGCAGGCCTCTTTGTTAACATTTTTGTTCAGTTTGGAGCCACTTGTATTCAGGTTATAATTCATAGATTGGTGTTGAAGGTACAGCTCAGAGATGCATCAGTTAATGACAGACGCTCTCTACCAAGCAAATCTCCCCGTGTTTTCCAGAAAAGCCTTTGAAGGATACAATAAGGAGGAAGCAAAACTTTTTTTTTAACCTGTCACATGTTTTAAGACTGTCCTAAACATGAGAAATGTCTACATAGAGAAGACAAGTGGTTACAGTTTGAGTCAAAATTGCTTCTGATAGCATGATACTGTTGATTGTTATAGGACCAAAGAAGATTTATTGTGAACTTGGGAGTAATAAACAGCTCTTTCAACACTGCAAACAGGAAGCTGTGAATAACACAGATCTGCAGAGTATGGAGTCATCACATACTCTGGAGTATGTGATATGAAAAATCACATCAGAGTTTGATTACTGTAAAATACTTCACAAACCTTGGGACAATTATGTTGTATAGTTAAGATGCAGCACAGGGGAGGAATTTTACAGGAACCTAAACCAACTAGCTTCACTACTCTTAGCAGTAGCATTCTGGGACAAAGACACAGTTTTTACTAATCCTTGCAGAAAAGAAGATAAATGCATACTGATGGCAAACTTTTAAATTATTGCATCCAAATCTGAGCATCTGTCCAAGCCCTGAGCACACATGAGAAGCAGGGAGATGTCAGAAGGGACCAGTTTAGCTCTCTTTTCAGGATTAGCTATATGAACAGATCAGGGCTTTTGCCACCTTGCTTGCTGACATGTTTCATGTTGTCCCTGATGCAGGTATGACGGTCAGTAAGCCTAATACCACCTCTTGTTTGGTTTCATATTAAGGCAGTATTCATAAACTTCCTTGGAAAAATTCCCTTTTTCTACTTTAGATGTTCAAAGATTTTGAGCTAGTTCTCAGGAAAAACAATTTTCTGACTCAATACAAAAATATATATATTTTTTAAACTATCTTCTACTTTTGACCTTTCCTAGACTGTTTTCAAGACATTTTCATTACAAGAAAAGCTGGGTTTCTAGTTTGATCCCATCAACATAAGACCAGCTGCATTAAAGCAACTAAAATTTGTGGCAATTGCTGTAAGAGAGATGTCAAAACTGATTTCTTGTTTAAGAGATGACAAAAAGAGAATCAGAATGGAAAGGTGAAATTTGTGCTAAGTCTAGGGCATTATTTCTGCAGATGAAGGCTGCAGGCAGTGTAAGGAATAAACACCTGCAGAACACAATCTTATTTTCAGATATATATTTGTTGTGGTTTGACACTGGCCAAGGTGCCCACAAAAGCCACTTGCTCACCGTCCCCTGCCACAACTGGGCAGAGGAGAGAGGAATCTAACAAAGGGTTCATGAGTTTAGATACGGACCTTGAGAAAGCACTCCAAAGGGCAAAACAGGCTCAACTTAGAGATACAAAGTGAGTTTATTACTAACAAAGTCAACTGCTTCTTCCTTCACACCCACAGTGCAGGGAGACAGGGTGTGGAGGTTTGGTCAGCTCATCACCCAGGGTTTTCTTCTGCTGCACAGGGAGAGAAGTCCTTTCCCCTGTGAGACCATGGGGTTCCTTCCCATGGGAAACAGTTCTCTGTGAACTTCTCCAGCTTGGCTCCAAATCTCACAAGCAGCTGGTCTATAGCACCTGCTGCGATGTGAGTCCCTCCCATAGGCACACAATCCTCCCAAAACTGCTGTGGTGAAGGTCACTTTTCCACAGGGTGCAGTCCCCCAAGGACAGGCTGCTCCATGCTGGAAGCAGGGCCCTCTCTCTGGCGGGTTTCCCACTACATCACAACCTCCTCCAGGCATCCACCTGCTCCAGCATGGGCACCTCCCCACAGGCTGTGGGTGGATCTCTGCATCCCCTGTGGATCCCCAGGGGCTGCAGGGCACAGCTGCTTCACCATGGGCCGCACCAGGGGCTGCAGGGGAGCCTCAGCTCCGGTGCCTGGAGCTCCTCCTGCCCCTTCTTCTCCACTGACCTTCGTGTCTCACATGTTCTCACCTCCTTGTCTTCTCTGGTAAGGGAAAACTCTGTGAGTCCCTTTGTTTTGGTTTCTTCTTAAATCTGTTATCACAGAGGCATTACTAACATCTCTAATTGGCCCAGCTTTGGCTAGCGGCATGTCCATCTTCAGAGCCATCAGGGACTGGCTGTGCCAGACATGGCTGGAAGCTTCTGGCAGCTGCTCACAGAAGCCACCTCCCTGGCTCCCCCACTACCAAACACCAGGATGTGCAAAACCAAGGCGATATTCTAGTCAATTACTGTAGGACTAAAGGATTCAAAGAAAATATTAAGCATAATGACGTAAGATGGTATGGTGACTTGACTGAAGCTTTTCTCATGTGAAAAATGCATTGGATATAGAGCCCAGCTATGGGGTCTGTCTATCTCTTTGCTCCTAAGCATTGAGCTTTCATATGTTAACTTTTGGTATTTTAGCTTTTTGGTATTTTGGCTTTTTGGTATTTTTTATTCAAAGCAAGCAGAAAAACTGGGGTTCTTATTAAACTGATTCCACAGCAACTGATTCTTCATCTCTCTATGGTCTGTGGTTATAAAAAGCACTTTATTGTTTGGAATCATAATGACAATATTTACAGCAACAACATCTACCTCAATTCTTTTTATACTAATCTGATTATATCAACTATAATCTGGAAGACTAGGATGTGAGATTAATCTTTGAAAAGAGAAGGATGAATAGCATGCTTAAATTTAATTCTATTCTTTAACCTTACCACATATATTATCATTACTATGTGTTTCTGGCACATCCTCTCAAGTGTCTGTTGGAATGATTCCTGGTTTCTGCTTAATAAAAACCAAGCCAAACTCCATTGTGTTTGCTTGACCTAAGATACTTCAAAGTTTTGCTCCAGTTGTTTCAAAGTTACCACAAATATGTTGCTCTGCCAGTTACAGTATTTGGCCTGTCAGAGCTCATTTTACAAGGCAGTTGTCTCCTCACTGTGGTCCAATTAAACACCTAAATACCTGCCCCATGTTGGCAACTTGGATGCACAGATGTAGCAGACATTTAAATGCTCAGTTGAATCAGACCGCAGTGCTCTGCAGGATCAGGCTCCAATACACAAGTACCTTTTGCAGCTCACATTAGCATCACACAGAGGGTGCATATGCACAGGCAGCTGTGTGAAGATATCAGCCTTGGCTTTGGAAAGACGTATAAAAATTGACATGTTTGCCTACAATACCTGAACACCAGTTGTTTATTAGACAGCTTTGATCGCTGCTGGACTGGAAGGGGAACGATGTCTCTGATGCTAATGGAAAAATTTGCTCAACTCAGCATTTCACCTGAAGTATCTTAAGCAGTCTACTGGCTCTGCTTTTTACCCTCTCACTGCATGCTCCATCTTCATCGAGGAATTAGAAAGCAGCTTTTGTGGAATGACTTTGAAATTTCCCCTTGTGCAGCAAAAACTGTGGCTATTTTTTGAACCAAATAAATAATTCACAGGGAGCACGTATTTAAGTGGGTTCATCCTCTTATTTTCTTTTGTTTATATTTCTCACACTTGCAGTAATGACTCTAGCTGCTAATTGAAAGCAAGTGAGCCCATCTGAGTTTCAAATACTGCATGTTTACTAGGTAACACTTTGACACTGTAACTGAAGATGTTTTGTGCAAGACACTGCTTTGACTGCTTTGCTGTCACCTCGTTTCTGCTATTTCCCATAGCTGACAATTGTTTTTTCTCATTAGCCTGCTTCACAAGCATAGCTTTTGTCCCACCAATGGCAATATATATTAACATTTCCAGTGTGAAAGTTTGGGTCAGATGTGTCGCATTTACACTGTAGTGAAGGCATTACATCCCAGCCCCTGAAAATCAGTTTTCATCAATCTGCAAAGTCAAATATATCTATGGAAATTTATTTGCACTCTGTTTCCACGAAATATTTGCAAGACTTTGAAATTCACTGCCTGTGAGTATTGGCAGCAGTAAACCAATCAATCAATCCAGTATTCAGGGAAGGCCACACTAAAAGGGAAGTGAGGAGTTTTTGAAGTAATTCCATTTAATCTGGGTGAAAGACTCAAGACCAAAAGGGATCTGTTTTATCTGCACCTTCTCGGTCTGTCAGCCTGGCAGGATGTTTCCTACACAGAGTTTGGGAACTTGACCAAACTAGGAAACACACCAGATAAATTCACATGTTCCTCACCTGCTAGGGCTGTTTTTTTTCTGCAGCTCCTGTAGGCTCAGCATTTTTCTGCCACAGAAGTCTTCAGTAGACAAGAGAAATTAAACTGACAATAAACAAAGAGTGGAGGTAATTGCTGCCTGCTGTTTCTAAAGTGCAAAGTGGAGAAGAAGTTATCACACAAGCAGCCCCGTGATGACAGGCTGTTGTTTCCCAAGTTCAGTAGGATCCTAAGGGGAAAGGAGCCTTGCTTTACTCCAAATAATCACATGAAAGGTAGGTGACTCTGATTTGAAATATATTTTCCCTCCTAGACCTCTTTGGATAGTAACATAAATGCTAGACACCTACCCACTGTTCCTGCCATAAGGTCAAAGTTGGATTAATAGCTTTTCTCTACAGTTGATGAAGTGTCACTATCCAGGTATTTTCCTGGAAGCTCCAAAGCTCAGTTGTGACTGATTGCTACTCTAACCTGTTTCTCATTTTTAAATGTAGCCTGCTGCTTCTCAAAGCTCCAGATTACTGAGTGGAGATGACACTGATGGACTGGACTTTGTACCGTGCAGGAAGGATATCTGAGTGAAGTTCCAAGCGAAGGAACCAAAACCCATTGTTGCTATTTGGCAGTTTCTGCTAGAGGGAGCAGTGGAATGGAGTGATACATGCAAAGAGTATTTAAAATAAGCTTGCCTCTGCACCTTCAGCTAAGGAAAAAGTGTGATGACAAGTTGATGACAGCTGTTGACTGAATGAAGAGCTCAGTGGGGATGCCTAGGAAGAGCTTGGCTTTCCCCATTGCGTCTTCATAGAGGACCAAGAAGTGCCTCTAATTGTTACCAGGGACACAAATTGCACATAAAGTAACAACTGGACAGTGAGTTCCACGTAACTGTGCCAGGACAGGACTTTGATCTGACTCTTTCTAAAGCATCTCTCATTCCTAGTAGTCCCTCCTTGTGCTTTGTGAACTTTGAGGAAGACAGGGAGATAGACAGGGTCAGATCCATGGTCCTAGCTGGACACAAGGAACTGGGATTGGTAGAATTGTGCCTCTGAGGACTGGAGAGGGTTCTTCATGGTAGCTCCAATCACTGTCTCCAAAGGCAGGGTTATATTTGGTCTGCTGGAGAGTGGGAAGCAGATAGACAGTCTCTCCTGCCCTTGGTTACACATAATGAGCTTCCTAGAAGGAGAGTGGGTCTCACCCACTTTTCAATTTTTGTTTAGTCTTTGTGTCCACCACAACCAAGTCCTTTAGAAAGGGGAAAAAAGCAAAGTGTCGTGTCTTCCAGTAAGATGAGTGATAGGAAACTACTGCATGTATAGGAAGCTCCTGCTGTTGCACAGCCTAGCATTACTGCTTTAGCATTCACTGGCAAGAACACTTATTCCCTGCAGTCATCCCTCACTCGTTCTTTTCTTGACAGCAGATGGGAAGCAGGATAAGAAGACACCCTGAAAAAGAGTAATTACATCCTTATCTTTGCTTAATCTTGATTTTTCTGCACCTTCTTTCATAAGAGTTGATTAGTTGTGCTGTGTCAAGCAGATGCTTTAAAGAAATCTATTTATGGGGACACTCTGTTTGCAGCTGGAAATGGTTTACAATGGCAAAAAAAAGTACTTTCTCCACTGAGATGTGCAGACAGGCCCAAGGTCACGCTAGTCAAACAAAAGACATTCTGTTAGTGAACAAGATCAATGTGCTAGCACAGCCAGGCGCTCAGAATCACAGAATAGCTGAGGTTGGAAAGGACATCTGAAGGTCGTAGGATCCAATCTCCCATTTCAAGCAAGACCACCCAGAGCTGATTGCCCAGGAACATGTCCAGTAAGCTTTTAAATATCTTCAGAAATGGAGACCCTGAAACCTTCCTGGACAACACATGCCAGTGCTCAGTGACCCTCACAGTAAGAAATTCATGAAGGTCAGGAGGAATGAGCTTGTGTTTTGAGTTGTCCACATTAAGGGTGTTCCTTGGACTAATCCTACTGGCCACAATTTACCCGGAGCTAAGTGTAAGCACGAGTATTTTGATGTACCAGCATGAGCAAAACAACTTGATATCTTAATTTTGGTGAAAGAAAAACTAAAAGAGTTATCTGCCATGATAGGGGGAGAGAATGCCAAATAGATTTGGCTGAGAAACAGTGGCTGCTCTGTATGGTTCAGTCCAAAACATCTGCAGGCTGACCAAGATTCCTTTGATTTCGGTAAGCTACAGACTAGTAAGTGCTCCTGTTGGCAAAGAATTTGCATCTTAAAGAGTATTTTCTCCATCATCTTCCAGAGATGCATATTTAGTTTGCATATAATTTCGGTGTGGTGATCTCAGAGTAATATGAAGGATATGTGTCATACTTTAGAAGGCAAGGGCTCAGGCTTTATGATTACAGTATGAAAATCTCTTTCCCAAATTAGGCAAAATCTAGGGAAATGATAGAAATGCATGAGAGAAATGCATCCAGTTTATTTGCAGAAATGCCAGCAAGCCTCCTTACCAGAATAGTCCTGTGATACTGCCCTGTGCAGGACAATGGCAAAAAGAAGTCCTGCACAAGGCAAATTTGCAAAACCCTGAAGAACAGCATCAGCTTTGAACAAGCAAATCCTGTGGCATCCTGCACTGTTTTCCAACATTCAGGGTTATAATGTTAGGGGGGGCATAGAAGAGACAAGGGCATATGTATGCATCCTGTACAGACTGAAACTGACCTGATGTTTGTAGAGGTCACCAACAGCAATTTCCTCATGATTTCTAATTTCAAGATACAGTCCCTGAGTTAGTGAATAATGAGGATGAAATTACCCATCACTCTGTGTGCATTCTGTCTCTGCTTCTCACCTGGGTATCTTTTAGCACAAAAATTGGTGAAATTTCTCATGCATACCATGGCCAGATGTGCTTGACCTGAACTGTGAGAGTATTTGAAACTGAACTAATTTTTCCTGATAGTATGGAAGTTAATACCAAGTTTATATGAGGACTCAAAACCCTACTGAATTTGAACATTTTGATGAAATGCAGGCTGGCTTTAATTTTTGTCAAATACTGATAGCAGAAGCACCAGTATTTTTTTTTTGCTAATAGTGAGCCTGGGCCCATAATTTGCATCTAGATTTTATCCATTTTAGAAACTGAAGAGGCTCAGATCTATATTTTGATTGAATGCTAGCTCTAACTGCAGTAGTTCCCCTCAGAAGGCACCAGAAACAGAATTAATAGTGATAAACAGGTCTCCTAGTGAAGAGTAATAAGATGATGCCGCTTTGTTTCAGATCCGTTTGGAAGAATAGCATACAGTGTAACACCACAAGTAAATAGCCAAAATTCTTTATTTTTTAATCAACCAGAGACTTACTGTTTCATGAGAAAAAAAAAACAAAACCCAACCTTGCTTTGCTAAGGAATGTCCTTTATGCATACAACACATTCCTCTATGTTCAAAGTTCATTGGGGCCAGCTGCTTGTTAGAGAATGAACTGCAAGCTGAGGTATTTTTGACTCTATCCTGGGAATGCAAAGATGCCTGCAAGAGCATCTTTTAATATTGCTGCAAACACAGAAGTCTCTTCTTTATCTGTGAAGCAGAATTCTGGAAAGGGACAACTTCTGTGGTGTCGATAAAGACATCTATTTTTCCCCATTATTCTGCTGTTGAAGAACATAGGGGAAATCAAGAAGGGTGCATGTTATAATGACAAAGTAGCCGTGCAGGCTCATCTTTTCATTACTGGTGGCAGCAGCAGTAGCAGTAGTTATTACTCTTTTGGAAGACAAGTATAGCAGCAGCCAATTACACCAGAAAATCTGTTGTCCTGGATTGGTTTGCTTAGCTAGGCAAAAGCAGAAATTGGTTAAAAGGGAGGGGAGTGAGAGAGACACAGCTCATCATTTTTTTGTGCCACACATTTTATATGAAGACACAGATAATGAGGCTGGCTGACATTTATGCCACTGGCAGCAAGTGGCTAGATGAGTGGGGCAGTTAGCACCCTGCAAGGACAAGCCCTGCTCTTATACATCATACCTGGGCACCGACCAAAGCTGTCTGAGTACACACTGCTTCCTCACAAATGGTGTGTTATTTCCCAGTCATACCATTTGGCAGCTTTGCTGGGGTGTCTTCTGTGTGCACTGAGGCTAATATGGGAAGAAGTAGCTCTCAGAGAGTAGCAGGAGTCAAGCTTGTGTAGCCTCAGAACTGTCCTCCTCATCACCTTGGGGAGACAGTGATGCCCCTGACACCCTCTTGCAGCTGTGTCACTGGTAATTCCCTGTAGAAATGTAAAGTAGGTGTTGTGCTGCTGTGGGGAAGGCACTGACATTAGTGATAATTGATGGTTCATACTCAGAGGCTGTTTCCTGTGTAAGGGGGCCTGAACACACACTGAAAAAAAGGGGAATACTTCAGAAGACTGTAGTAATGCAGTGTCCTTTCTTAGGAACTGTGCAGGATAATAGTATTTTTTCATTTCCACAGTCTCCATAGATCCTAGTCATAACTCTCTGATGCCACTGCAAGTAAGAAAAAGAAAGGATAGGTATAATTTCTTTTTTAGTTCACTTCCTACTTCAGCTTCTAAAATTGAGCTGTTTTCTATAATCTCTTAGTGTAATGGCCTTTTGAAACACTGTTAGAAAACAATGCAGGCTTTTTGTGTGTTTGCTTGTCCAAATAATGCAAGTTCATACTTGGACCACTACTGTTTAACATCTTTGTCAACAACATGGACAATGGGATCAAGGCACCCTTAGCAAGTTTGCCACCAACACCAAGCAATGTGGTCTAGGCAGCAAATGTGCACTTGCAGTCTGCAAGGCAAATTGTATCCTGTGTGGGCAGCAGGGCCAGGGAGGGGATTCTGCCCCTCTGCTCTGCTTTGGTGAGACCCTACCTGGAACTCTGCATCCAGCTCTGGGGTCCTCAGCATAAGAAGGATGTGTCCCTGTTGGAGTGAGTCCAGAGGCCATGAAGATCAGAAGGATGGATTACACCTCCAATGGGAGAAGACTGACAGAGTTGCAGCTGTCCTGCCATAGCAATGGGGAGCAAAGACACATGGACCTCCTTGCTTGCTCTGAAGAAGATTGTTTATTATAACAAATGGAGCTTTTTATACTCTAAACTTAACTGAAATTTAACTGAAACAAGCATGCATTGTCTGCCTGACACTGCAGTGTCACTGTTCATGTGTCCCTTTACCCAGACAGCTCTCTGAATGCATGGTGTCCACATGTCTCCCCAGCCAAGCACTGCCTCATGCATGAGGCAACTGTCAGCCCACTCTTTGGTGATCCCAACCATAGCTGAACCCTTCCCAGAGTGCTTTTGGTTAACAAAAGTGAGCAGAAGTGAATGGGATTTAACAAAGGTGAAAAAAGTTCTTTAAGGCTCTCCTTATTTCCCATAGTCTGCCTAGAGAAGGCCAAGGGAGACTTTACAGGAGCCTTCCAGTATGCAGAGTGGGCAAAGGGAGGTGGAGAGGGACGCTTTAGAAGGTCATGTACTGACAGATCAAGGGAGAACAGCCTTAAGCTGAAGGAAGGTACATTTAGATTAGCTATTAGGAGGAAATTCATTACTGTGACAGTGGTGATGCAGTGGCGCAGGTTGCCCAGAGGAGCTGTATATGACTCACCCCTGGAAGTGCTTAAGGCCAGTTGAACAGGCCTTTATGCCACCCAGTCTAGTGCAAAATTTGCCAGCCCATGGTAGGGTGTTTGCAACCAGATGACCTTCAGGGTCCTTTACAACGCAAACCATTCTATGAATCTATTATTTGGATGCCTCCGTTTTGTATGTTTTCTGCTTCACGGTGATGAAACAGTTCCTAAGCAGAATCTAGAAGTTCAAGTGTAGGTGACATAGAACATCCCACTGATGGCACTATTTTTATTCACAGTTTTCATCCATGCTCACCATACTGCCTCTGCATCTCCCAAACAAGATTTCATTCTCTTTCAATTAGGTCTTTAAAGATACACAGTATCTGCCAGTACAAAATCTGTAGCCTAAGTAGTGAGGAAAAGCTGTTGGAAATGAGGGAAAACTCATTTAACTGTCCATGAAGACAGAATTAGGAGCAGAAGATGCTATCTCGTCTTCTGAATTTTATGCAAGGTTCTTAATTTTTCACTGTATACATTTAAAGAGTTACATATTAATTATAATATCCTCCCATGTTTTGAAGCTCAGAATGTCACTTACATAAATTCTGCCTGGGAGGTACATATTGCTTAATAGCTGAATTAATTTTTAATCTCCCTTTGAAGAATATTAATGCTTTATTTTTTATACTTCTCACAAGCAGCATTCCAGCAAAATGTCTCAAAGAAGAAAGGACTGGGAATACTTACCTTTGAAAGCAACATTTATTATTATCATAATTTATTGGAACTGTCAAACTTTTCCACAAAGCTCATACTTCTTTCCCTGACTGCTTTATTGATGCTGGTATCAGTCAGCACTTATAGGAAGACTAATTTCTCAGCATTCAGTACCTGCCTGAACTTTTTGAACCCGAGCCTGTTACACCATGATATTCTTTGCACTGCTGAATATGAATCATAGCCTTTCCAGAACCTGTGAAAATATTTGAGTATCTATTTAAGGATTAAGGGAAAACAGTTCTATCAAAAGTAGAAAAATGAAGAATGAAATCTGATTTTTCTGTAATGGTATATAGAGTGAAAAGTCTTCTGGTTTCCTTTTGAAATTGTCTAAAGTTTTTGCTATCTGCCTTGAAAATACAGCCACTTCAGTAGGTTTAAGGGTTGTTCACACGTGAGTGGGCTAAATTAAAGCTAATAGGCATACTTTATTCTTTTGTTACTTTGCCTCTAAGTGCTTGACTTTGTAGGCTTAATGTTCTTTAAATGTAGGAGGATCATGGGTGAAACTTAGTGGCAAACTTGCATATATATGCAAAATGAGCAATCTATGATCCTTAAACTGGGGTCCTGTTCCCTTGATCTAGAGGTGTTGTATGTAATTCAGTTGATGTTTTTTTCTTCGGCATTTATTAAAAAAGTAGTATTCCATTTCCAGCACTTCTATATTTACCTTGGTGAGACAGCAAAAGGAGGATGCTTTGGCCCAAACCAGGCATTTTTAAAAAGAAATATTAGTTGATGCTCTGTTACAGTGTGGAACGGTCACAAATCAAATCAAGCCTGCAGAAGCAATTTATACTTCAGATAGAAAATGCTGATCTGATTCCTTCAGCTATCTCTAATGTACACAGAAGTGTAGTTTTTATGAGACCAAAATGAGATAATAGTTCTAGCACATTGTTGAAAGGCCGTGTGTGTGTGCCTCAGACTTGCTGGCAGTTGTGCACTTTGAGAAGAATGGGAAGAAACAGTGCTCCATATGAGTTTTTACTGGGTAACCTCACACATGGCAGGAATGGTTTTCTGTTTTTACAGCTCTGCCTGTTTCTTGTAACTGGCCTGAATGCTGCTAAGGTCATGGCTTCCAAAGTTAGACAGCTTCTGGTTGGACAGCTGGAAAAAGACCCTCAAGAAATCAAGACTAGGAGTGATCTTCTTAGAAATTAGAGCCTGGTTAATGATACAGCTCACAAAAAAGGTCAGTTTCCTCTCAATCTGGAAATAAGCCTATTCTGGAGATCATGTTGTTTGTCACATTTAATGAGTTAGTGAAAGAAAAAGATAGCTTCTGTGCAAACTCTGCTGAGGACTTTCACCTCAGCAATTTGTAATCATTAATAATCCAAAGGGATCTGAGAAAATCTGGGTTGCCATAAAGACATGGCTTATCTTAGAAAGTATAACACATGCTGTGAGTTGCCTCATTCCCTAAATATATGGATGAGGCTGGCCTTGAACAGCCTTCTGGAGAAAACGGCATGGGCATCTGCTTGAAGCTACTTTCTCATCATGCTGTTGAAACTTGAATGAAAACTCTTCAATGCCTCATAGTTTCAAGACGTACATGAGAGAAAATGTTACCTAATCATATACAGGATACAGATCCACCCCTTTCTGAAGTGCCATGCCGTTTGTGGCCTGCCACAAAAATGAAGGTGATGCATAGAGTTATTTGCCCTCAAAGTAAGAGCAAAGATGATGAACCAGATAGCACCTTAAAGAGAAGGTACTTGAAGGTATGATTATCTAATTTTGATCATGAAGACTTTGGTTACATATTAATACATTAACATCAAAATAATTTCAGGGCCTGCCTGCCTGCCTAAGTGAAAGGCACCTTCTGAGAGGCCACTAATATTTTAAACTAGGAAAGTTTTGAAAACTTGAAAAATATTATATTTATATATAATATTATATATTTTATATATTATTAACTTAAGCTCCCTTATTATTATTTTTATTATTATTATTTAAGCACTCTTATTGCAGGCAGCGTTTTATGCTAGCCAGTTGATATAACCTTTATCTTAAAGTAGCACCAACAACCTATCTGTTTTAGCAAGGAGGTTAGTATTTTCATTTTGCAAAATTATTCTCATTTATGATTATAGAATCATAGAATGATTTGGGTTGAAAGCGATTTTTAAAGGTCATTCATTGCAAACCCCTGTGATGATCAGGGACATCTTGAACTGGATCAGGTTGCTCAGAGCCCAGACCAGCCTGACCTTGAGTATTTCCAGGAATGGAGCATCTACCACCTCTCTGGGTAACCTGTTTCAGTGTTTAGAGAATCACTGAATTATTTAGTAATTATTTATTTATTTAGTTATTATTATTAGACCTATAAAGTCAATGAGTCCAGCCTTTAGTTGATCACCACCTTGTCAACTAGGCCAGAGCACTAAGTGCTACGTCCAGTTGTTTCATCTCCAGGGATGCTAGTTTCACCACCTTCCTGGGAAGTCCATTCCAATGCTTGCTCACCCTGTCCATGAAGAAATTCTTCCTGATGTCCAGCCTGAACCTCCCCTGGTGCAGCTTGAGGCTGTGTCCTCTCATCCTGTCACTGCTTGCCTGGCGGAAGAAGTTGAATCCTACCTTTCTCCAGCTTTGTTGCCCTTCTCTGGACATGCTCTGGCCTCTCAATGTCCTTCTTGTAGTGAGGAGGGGCAGAACTGGACACAGAACTGGAGGAGTGGCCTTACCACTGCCAAGCACAGAGGGATGATCACTGCCCTTATCCTGCTGGCCACACTGTTGCTGATACAGGCCAGGGTGCTATTTGTCTTCTTGGCCACCTGGGCACTCCATGGCTCATGTTCAGCCACTGTTGATCACCACCCCCAGGCCCTTTTCCACTGGGCAGCTTTTCAGTCACTCCCATTGTAAAAAATCTGTCCTTATATCTAGTCTGAATCTATCTGCTCCTTGGATTAAAACAATTACCTCTTTTTCCTTTCTCTGCAGGCCCTGCTAAAAAGTCTGACTCCATCTTGTAAACCCACTGTAGGTACAATACACTGAAGGCTACAATAATGCCTCCCTGTGACCTTCCCTTCTCCAATCTGAAAAATTTCAACTCTCTCAGTCTTTCTTCATATGACAGGTGCTTCACCATTTCTGTGGCCCTCTTCTGGGACCTGCTTCAGCAGCTCCATGACTTTCCTGTACTGGGGACCTGGCAGCTGGTTACTGTACTCCTGCTGGAGTCTCACTAGAGCAGAGCAGCAGAAGCTGCTCACACTGCTCTGGATGAGAGGTCCTCCCTCTGTACGCCATCCATTCCCGCAGGAATGTCAAATGCAACACTCAGCATTGGTATTAGCAAATTTGCTTATGGCGCACTAGATAATGTCTATTTTTATGATGACTGGCTAAGAAACATTAATTTTTATGTCACCAGTTGTGGAACAGGATTCTTTCACTTCCTGTTCTTCTCCCAGCTCTTTTTTCTCTGTAGAGTGAAGGTGGCCTCTACTGAACTCTATGTAATGTAGAGAATGGGTCTGAGTAACAGAGCGAGACTGCATGCTAGAACTGCTGTTGCATCCTGATTGTATACTGATCTCATAGCAGAAGATTGCCTTGCAGGTGCAAAAATAGTTTTCAGTCTGGGTGACAGAACCAGAACAGACCTCTCTGGGTGTGTGTTAGAGCACACGTTAGATGCATGCCAGTTTCTAGGCAGCTTTGCTGCTAAAGCTTTGCAGCAGAGCAATATTTTTCCTGCCTACAAGCATAATCTGGGTGATGCTAAGGCAAAGCATATTCTTCTTTCATGTCACCATTTATTCAGAGAAAGCCACACTGGTTCCAACTGAAGGTCTGTTAAAAATAACAGAGAGATCTTCAGGCTGCCCTGACCTGTGTATGCTGTCATCAGTACACAAAAGCATAGAAAGGAGTGCTGTGGCCTGCATATCCAAAATATGATCTGGACTGCCTGGCCTGAGCAGTGGGATATCCATTTGAACAGCATTGGTTGGGAATGTGTTGCAGAATGTCTCTTTTCTTTTGCATGTCTTCCCAAGCAAGTGTGGACTTGAAATTGGGTCAGGCAGTCTTACATAAATCATCCAGAGTGGAACATAATATCTTCTTTTGAGGATGTACAAGATCTGATATGCTTCATAGCTAGGTCCTTTGTTCTGTGTATAGTGGAGAGCTGAATCTTGCTAGCATTTATTTGGAGAGAGTGTTGAAAGGCTGCTGCTGAGCCACTACTGAGCTCTTCTGCCTGGCAGGAGAGTTTTTGTTGTAATACACTATTTGACATTTGCAACTCACCTATCTCATTGCAAACCCGACTTTTCTGGCTGGTGTTGTGCAAATGTTAGTGACTGAAGGTTCTCTTTGAGTATTTGCTCTCTTTAAAAAGCAAATTTTAAGACACATTTCCTTTCTCCATCTCTTAGCTGATTATGTGATCTTCTCTTCCATTTTCACTTGTAACTCTTCCAAGCATCTTTTTCTTTTCATAAGATCACAAGCTCAAATACTTGTACATTGGTTTCCTTAGGATTTCAATAGGACCTACCTGCCTATTGAAATTATTATTTTTACTGGCTTTTAGAGCATGTCTGCAATTTTAATCAACTGGATAATAAAATCATAGAATTACTTGGGTTGAAATGGACCTTATATGTCATCTAGTTTCAATGCATCTGCCATGGGTGCCTTCCACTAGACCAGGTTGTTCATAGCTTCTTCCAACAATTCCAGGGATGAGGCATCCACAGCTTTTCTGGGAAACCTGTGCCAGTGCATTACCACCTTCACAATGAAGACTTCCTTTCTCGTATCTAATCAAAATCTACCTTTCTTCAGCTTAAGACCATTCACCCTCGTCTGGTCTCTGCCTGCCCTTGTGAAAAGTTCCTCTCCATCTCTCTTGTAGCTCCCTTTGGTACTGAGAGGCTTTTGCAAGGTCTCTCCAAAGCCTTCTCTTCTCCAGCTAAACAGCTCAAATTCTCTTAGCCTGTCATCATAGTAGAGGTGCTACAGCTGTCAGCTTCATGTCTCTCCTCTGAACTCATTCCAGAGGGTCAACATCTCTTCAATGCTGGGGGCCCTAGACCTGGATGCAGAATTGACGATGGTCCCTTTGATGCAGCCTAGGACATGATTGGCCTCCAGCCTCTCACCACAGTCAGCCTCAAGTCCTCCTCTTCATGATCCATTCTCCACCCAAGCTGTTCTTGGGATTGCCCCAACCCAGGTGCAGTATTTTGTATTTGGCCTTATTAAACTTCATGAGATTCGCACAGCCCCACCTCTCCAGCCTGTCCGGTTCCCTCTGGATGGCATCCCTTTCCTCCAGATTGTTGACAGTGTCAATGACAAACTTGCTGAGGGTGCCCTCAATCCCACTGTCTGTGTCACTGACAGAGATTTTAGACAGTGATAGTCCCAGCACTGACCTCTGAGGAGCAGCAGTTGCCACTGGTCTCCACTTGAGCTCTTGGAGTGAGACCATCCAGACAATTTCTTATCCAGCAACTGTTTCATCTGAAAATGCTTGTGTCTCCGGTTTCGAGACAAGGATGTTATACAGAATAGCGTCAAATACTTTGCACAAGTTCAGGTAGATGGCTTCTGTTGCTCTTTCTCATCTACCACTGGAGTAAACACATTGTAGAAGGCTACCAAATTTGTCAGACATAATTTGCTTTCAGTGAAGCCATGTTACTATCACTAATCACAGTATTCTTCATTATTTAGATGATGTACTCCTAAAGGAGTAAAATGTTGAAATGCACTGCCTAAAAAGGAAAGAGCACAACCAGCCTTGTGGATGGATAACTTTTAAAAATTTAAATTAGGGCATTTATGGAATTAATATCTGTGCTCTTGGTCACTGGCTTTCTGACCATCACTGACTTCTATATCCATCACACTGACTTCTGCTTATTGCATTTACACATTTACATGCATTAAGTAGCCATAAGTAAGGAGGAACTTTGACAAACTGTACAGTCTGACTGCTTACTGCTGAATAACGGCTTACAAAGAAACCTGACAAGAAATGTAAAATGAAGACAATGCCTTTGCCCTTCTTGTCTTGGTCTCTAGTAATCTTAAGCAACCTTGATACTTTGAGATCTTTCTTGAATCTAAGCATAAAAGTACCTTTGGATTTTATACTCCTTTCACCTTTTAAATAAGCTTCACACCATTTTTAGAAAAACCTCAAAAAGCCAGTATAAATATATTCAAAACCAATTGGAGTCACTTCTTGTGCCAACACTTTGCTTTTCTCCAAATGATTTTGTTCTTCCCCTGATGTTTAGTCCCTGTCAATTGACAGATAGTAAACATACCCTCTCCAGTCTTTGCTTTGCTAAGCTAAACAACTTCAATCCTTCAGTCCTTTCAGCTCAGGCAGGTCTCACTCTGTTCCTTCACCATATTTATTTCCAGTTCAATTTCAGTCTACTTCAAGATTATTGCCCAGAACCGTCCTTATGCAGTGCTGTTTTCTTGCTGTTACTCATAGATTTTCAGTCTCAGTTGCTTTATGTAGAGGATAGCTAAGACATTTTAGTGTCTGGAGAATCATACTAAGCTTAGCCCTGACAATACCAGCCTTTCATGTAAACAAAGAGAAAAGCAATAACTCCTCCTAATCATCTTATCCTGCTATGGGACATTTCTGCAGATGAATAAGCGCTGCAAGGGTTGGAGTCAGTAACATGCTCTTGCGTTCATTATATGTGCTGCTTGTTCATGGGCATTTCAGAGCATCTGCACTGTGCTGCTCTTATGTGAATTTTATTGTCCTTCTCCTGCTTTGGGAGCCCAGATATATCCCATGTCACAAGTTATAGCTGTTGTGCATAGTCTTTTTATCTGGAAAGGGTCTGGAGATGTGCTGCCTCTATGGCAGTTTGTGTCTTGTACATGACCCCTGGCTTATGATCCTCCTGACAGCAGCACTGCAGCCCGCTGCCAAGCCACCTGATTTGTCTTCTTTGACCATCATCTCTCAGTGGGACCCTTCTGGTGAGCTATACTGCAAAAAGAGTTCTGGATAAGGATGATGCCTTGCACAGTAACAGTCCTCAGCTGCTGCTTCCATCAGGGTGCATGCCTTCCTGCTCTTCCTTGCTTTGCCCTCCTGCGTGTGCATAGGCTGGGCCAAAGTCGCAGTCACAGGTGTGTGGCAGAGCACTTACTCCTGCTCTTTGCAAATGACTTAATAGCTGCCATAAAAGACATCTTAAAGGTCCCAGGATGCTTGTAGGCAACATCAACCAATCAATCAGAGGATGTGTCAGACATTTGCATTCTGAAAAATGGATATCTCTCTCTGAGATTCAGTGGCAGGAATAGAAAGATGGTAACAAAAGAAGTCTCCAAGGAGATCTTATGTCAGTCTTCAAGTATGTAAAGGGAGTTTATAAGAAAGATGGAGTTGGATGTGTTAGTAGGTACTGTAGTTGTAGTGCAAGAGTTAATTGTTTTAAACTAAAAGAGTGTAGTTTCAGACTATAAGGAAGATATTTTTTATGCTGAGGATAGTGAAACACCTGAACAGGTTGGCCAGGGGGGTGGTAGATGCCTCATCACTGGAAACATTCAAGGTCAGATTGGAAGGGGCTCTGGGAAACCTGATCTAGTTGAAGATGTCCCTACTTATTGCAGAGAAGACTGGACTAGATGAACTTCAAAGGTTCCTTCCAACTCAAACTAATCTATGATGCTACAATTTTATGATCATAGAATAGAAAGTGCATTTCAGAAGACAGGACTCAAAGTAGATCTGGTGGATTACTACACTCTTTTTGGAAAGGTGGGTATGTTGTGTTACAAATAATTCAGTATCTAGCGCTAAAAGCTAAAACCTATATTTATTACCTTTGATTTCATGTATAACCATTTGTCACCTGTTCTTTAAAACTTGATTTTTCACAATGAGATATTCCCACCCTGCAAATCTTTCTGTTGTTATGTTTCACTGAATTAAAACAAGTGATAAGCTGGCTCTTTCTGTGTAATTTGGCCCGTGGGTGTTCAGTGTACATATATACAAGAGCAATTTAGTTAATGACTCATGCTTACTGCCCTTGTCTTTGAATATGCTGTTGCCCCAAGCAGATGGAGATCATCATGAATACTGTTTCAGAAAAGGACCCACCACCGGAGCTGCAGTAGTGAGAAACGTTTATTCAAGTATTTATGTCCCAAATCCTGGAGTTTTATTTGCCATGTTTTACTGGCACATTAGCTGCTGCAATTGTTAAGCTTCTCTCTTAGGACAGATGGAGAGAAAACTACTCCAAAATATTTTCTCCAGAATACTGATGATCATACTACTTACCCTTTCCTATTTTTTTTGAAGGAAACAGCATACACTTCCTGAGTTCCATGTGACAAATAAAATGCAAGCATGTTTTGAAAAGAGAAATGTTGTCCCAACTTAACTTTCCATTCTCTTACGCTGTTTTGAAAATGAACTAGCATGCTTCAGATCATGGGAACAAACAAAAAGCATGGTGGCAGAGTAACAGCAGTATTTGAAGTAAAGCTGTTCAGCACTTCTTCTCAAGGCACAATGCCTTTGTCTCAAAAACCAAAACTACAGAGGGATTAGCTGCACAGAAGGAAAATAAAACATACCCACTGAAAATTGAAATATGCAATGCAACTTGTCAGGGATTATTTGTTTGTCTTTTATTGGTGGGTAATCTCTCAATTACTAGAACATACTTTCTATCTCCAGCTGTGCCTGACCTTGTTTTAGTATGGCCATAATTAACATAGTTAATTACACAGTTCTGAGTTGAAGTTAAGTACTTAGGTGACGTTCAGCCGGTCTTCACTTTCACCTCATGAATACATTATTAGGACAATAAAATTTCTTTGACTATAAATAGAACTCATATTTGCATGCTTTCTCTTAATAAAAGTAATTTGGTATTTGTATATTTATCTCATTTGAAGCTGTATTTATAGTAAAATGATCTTTCATGTCAGTTTCTGATTATTGTCTTGGTATCAGATCTTGCTGTATTGTTGGCATGTGAATCTTCAGTTTCTTCACGAGGGACACTGTTTAGTAGAAAAGATGGTCAGGAGAGCAGAGTGGAGGAAAAGAGGGTGTTTTGGTATGCAGCTGTGCAATCAGTTAAGTGTGAAGAAAGGACTACTGCCTTCGTCCACCCATGTAAGGTGCAGGCAGCACTTAGCTTCTGAGATAAGTTCCTGTAAAGTTGACATCTTGGTATGTAACACTCATTCAAGGCCAGGTAGGCTGACCCGATGATGAAATTTGGTCTGCTGATTTAATTTATAATGCTTTCTGGGGTCCGGGTGTTATCCCATGCTCCAGGGGAGGTTTGTCACCTGATTTCAAAAAAGTTCAAACTCTGCTTTGGGCTAATGAAGAAGCATGTCATCCTGACATCCTGACAACCCTTTGCAGGTTGTCACTTTTCCCATACCCCGTTTTCTCTAAGTCCTGGTCCACAGGCACCACATCTTGCCAATACTTTTAACATTTATTACCAAGATGTTGCCTTAAAGCTCCTCACAATCTGGTGCAATTAAAGGATTGGATCCTCCTGTCATTCAGCTCTGTGGGAAGTGTGATATTTCCTCATTTCGCACTAAGCTTAGTCACTCCTCAGACAGACAGGGAAAAGGGACATATGTTCAGCTCTGTGTACCTGAGACAGCAGCCAGGGCTTCTCAGAGTCAGAGGGACAGATGGGCTCAGCCTCTGATGCTCTGTTCTGTCCTCTGAATGAGCTGAGTATCTGCAGTATATGCTTTGGGACAGCAAGTTGGACATAAGTCAGCCCTGAGTCCAGCCTACTGTGGCCATTATTGTGTTCTTGCTTGTGCATGGAGACAAAGAGCCTAAGATGTTGGGAGCTGCAACATAAGAGTAGTTCCTCCAACTCCAGCCATTAATTTTTTATTTATTTGTCTCTGCTCAGAAGCATGGCCAAAAATAGGAGTGCCAGTGCACTATGTTTTCTCTCTGTACTAATATATCTATAGTCCAGAGGAGAGACAGATCATAGTGAATCATTTCAGGGTTAGGTATTCCAGCCTTTTCCTCTGTCTTTGCTAAGGGCTGCTGTATAGTACACTGTGGGTCTTCCTTGGGAGTACTCCTGATGTTTGGAAGGTCTCCACTGGGTTCTGTGCATGCAAGGCAGAGTTCTGCTGTCTGAACATTCTTAGATGTTCTCTGTTGGCAGAATTGGCCGGTGTTGTTGGGACCAGGTTCCATATGAAAGCAGATCTTTGAACCTACCTCTTTCTAAATGCCTTCTCAAAACAGCTACAGTGAAATGTAGTTTTAATAAGCGATCTGGCAACCACTGGGTTTTTAAGCCAGGTTTCAGAAGAGATTTGTGTCAGTTTCAAAGGGTAGCTACAAATACCATGCTTAATGACTGTGGTGTACAAATGAATGAATACAGAGAGCTCTCACAAGAGAAATTAACCAAAAACTCTTGAAGCTGCCCGAGAATTTAGTGTAACTGACAGATACAGTTACCTCTGAGGAGACAGAACTCAAAGCCTTGTTCAGAAACATTGACCAAGTGGTTACAGAACATATCCTTGGATGTGACTACCCTATGTACGTGCAAAACATTTATGACTGCTGCTTTATGTGTAAAGACTGAAATGCATTTGTCAATGGTGTTATCAGACTTCTAAGCTATAGATAGTATTACCATTCAGAATGGAGGAATTTTTGTGAAATTCTCACACCCATCTTAGAGGTTTGATTATAAGTGTCTTGTCCCAGCTCACAAAGCTACTCTGCTCTAAATCTCATCAGAGATTTTTAAAAGATGACTTATAAAACAGTTGCTGTTATGTTGTCATAACTCATTAGCCAGAGAAGTGCACAGCATATGACTCTACCAGGTTTGTCATGGACTTCAGTTATTTATGAGGGTCAGACTTCTAATATCTTTAGTAATATCTTTAAATTTACCCATTTTTCTTAAAATTACCCTTTTTTCTTTTTTCCTCAAACTTTTGAAGCCAATGGGACTCTCCTTTTGGTTTTTTGAAATGCCTAATAAATGTATATGCTACAAAAAATATTAAGCTCTGATTCAATACTGTGACTAGATAGTATAACTTATCCAAAAAAAATAAACTGAGAAAATGATGAGAATGCCTATTACTTTAGGATGGCCAGTTAGCCTATTAGGAAACAGTTCAAGAAAGGGGAGGTGGAGGAAATAGACTCAGTTTAATTCAACCAGAGTCTTCCTTATCCAAGCTAGAAATGACAGCATCTTATTCTCATGATCACACAGCCAGGAAGAAAAACTTACGCTCTGTTGCTTCCATTGCACTGTGTGGACACTTGTGGCTTTTCAGAAGTTGCCTGCAGAGGCAGACCTTGAGAAGCCTGGCAGAATCCACTCAGAAAATGATTGCTGCAGAAGGAACAAGAACATCTCTCTCATCTTGGGCCTGGGCCCTGACAACTCGTGATCTATTTGACGCATACTTCTTGCAGTGGTTATGTGGCTGGAGTTCTCCCAGGCATGTTTCTGAGCTTAGGGAGAGGATAATTTAAAGTCAGAATATCTAAATCAGTGCTGGGTATTCATTGCTACATGATGTGGTTGATACCAGTGGGACTTGACATATGAAATCAGTTTGATGTGACATTAGATGTTTTTGCTGCAAAAAGTATTTGCAATTAAGAGACCAGATTTTCAAATTATTTTCCCCAGCAACTCTTCAAGTTTTTCAGAATTATTTTGGATCCTCAAACTTTCCCTTACAGATACCCATTATGTTTGGCTGCTTAAGGAGTGAAGGGGGATTTCATCAGAAAGATTTCCCTTTTTATGTTATCAAAAGTACCTCTATAAAAGATGTGTGCTAGCATTTTCTAGTGAAAATGTTCCTGTTGTGTGCGATACTAAGAAAGTCAACCTTTGTCTTGTTTAATTATAAAAAATACTGCTAGGATGCAAATATGCAGACTATGTGGATCTTGTTACCACAGATGGTAGCTTATACTGGGGATTTCCAGACATGGAAAACCAGTTATCTCAAAGCTGGCAGCTAAATAGGCAGCTGATCTTCAGAAAACACAGAGCTGGTGCAGCTCATGTGCTAATGGCATCCAGACTCAAACAGAAGGGACCACTCCTGTGCACTGCTTGCAGACTGGAATGATCTAATTTTCACAGTCTATAAGCATCAGCTGAAAAATTTAGCTAGTGGATAAGCCCTCTGCAACTTACAATCACTTGTCTACCTCAAATTCAGTGAAGGAGAAAAAAAAAAAAAGACAGCAAATGCCCCCACACCTTCTAAAGGAGAAGAGGTGTCTGAAAATTAGACTGAATCACTAGCATGGTAGGACCAGCCAACAGAGCTAGTGAAAACGTTAGTTGGCTCATTTATTCATTTGGACACCTTGCAGCCTGGGAGGGAGGCTTTGTTGGTGCCCTGGCCTGCAGACCTGGGTGGCTTCATAAAGCAATCAGGGCTGCAACCCAGCAGGGACTGAGAGCAGCCCTCTGGGAACTGGGTTGCTGCTGGCACTGGCATACCCAGTTTTTTTATTGCAGGCTGGGCTGTGGGTAAGGGCACTTAACAAGGGAAACCTTGTGCCACACTCTCCTCTTGAAACTGCTCTTATCCCATTGGGATATAGCTTGATTCTGTTGCTGCATCTCAGCCACATTGGCTGAATGTTGCCCCGCAGTAGTTGTCTAAGTGAATATAATTCGCTGATTACTGCAGCTATTTAAGATGCTTAGAGAGTAGAGAAGGAGAGTTAAGATGTGAAGATACTTCTTTTCAGAAGATTTATAATTGTGGGGGTTTTCTCTCTATTTTTCTACTATATGAAGAAATGAAGAAGCAGAAGAGAGTCTAGCTCAGGCTGTGATAAAGAGGTATCTGTTTCCTCACCCAGCAATGTTGATTAAGCTGGAGATAGGGAAGTGTATTTATTTCCACACTGCTGTTCCAAATCAGTGCCACCTGCCAGAGGAATGGACTCTAATAGATTCCTGTAACACCATAAGACACAAGTGTTATATTGGTTCTGTAGCCTTTTCTGTTGAAAAATCATCACCATGGTGAATGTTTTTCATTGGCAGGGGAAATAGGCAGATACTCTCCCGTGCTGTGAGGCCAGATAGGCTGAAGTAGAAATTGCCAGACTTAGTGCTGAGGATGCAGTTAGCTGGACCACAATGCTGCATCTAAGTAATGCAGGCTATGGGGTGCTACGTTCTGGGGAGTGATGTGTGGCCCTTGACTGAGCACTGTGAGCACCTTCAAAAGTTCAAACTGTGTGTGGAAGTACTGCCATTCAAAGTAAAAGTCTGTTCTGATCTCTATTAGATTTGGAGTTTAATTTACTGCAGTAAGGTATAGTAGGATTAGATCTTTCAAAACCCATTATACATAAATCCTGAACACTTACCAGATTTTGTTTTCTTGTTCCCCCATCCACAAGCAGTTGGGTTGGAGGTTTGCATTCTTTCACTCTTAAGCTGGTAAAGTCAAATTTCTGTTTAGCCTGTATTTCCCAAGAGAAAGATGTTTTTTTAAGACCTGTCTTTTTAAAGCACTGACCTGACATAGCTCTGCAGCTGTGTTGACAATTCTCAGTAACAATCATGGAACTAGGTGGTTTTTTTCTTTATTAATGCATTTATTTGAAAGTGATTTTCACTTGGAACTAGACAAATAAAATTCTATGAGCCAAACCTTTCTTAGAAGGAGCAAAACTTTTCAGAAAGGTTTTGCAAGTGATCTATATTAAAATAAAATAATTTAATTAAGGCTAACTATTCAGAACATAACAAATTTTAAGCAAATTGTACTTCTCTTGCATTTTCTTTACCTATTTATCTCCACTATCTAGAAAGCTGAACAGAAACTAAAAGCCCTGTAGAAATATACAAAACATGGTAGAGAATGATCTGACATTAAAAAAGCAAAGGAAGTATTGCTGCAAGCTATAGAACAAATACAGAATTTATGGAGGGGTTTTAAGAAGCAGGAATCTGCTGGAGATTAAGTTTCTCTATAACCAAGTTCCTGGTAAGATCTATTAAGAAACTCACTGAGGAAGCTGAGTGTGGCTGGAAAATCACTGGTTGCTGCTGTCCCTGGGTTGTCTCCAGATCAGAGCATATTTCCTGAACTTATGAGGTCTATGCCCTGTACCCTGACCCACAGGACTGCCCAGTCTCCATTTCCTGTTCTGTTGTCTGAGCAGATTCAAAAGGACTCGTGAAGGAAACATAGCAACACATGGGACTCCAGGGCATTCAGTTGCTACGGTCTGCTTTCCCTCTTTTGCTGTCATCTTAGAAAATGTTCAGACTGAAAGGATAGCTCTTAAGCTCTTGGGGCTGTTTGTAAATACAAGTGCTGGTTTTCTTGTTGCATTTTTCACTCTAACACCTTCAGATCACACAGAATTTCCAAGAGTTTACTTTTGTTCAGGCCAAAAGCAGATTTTGAGCTTCAAATTTCCTCTGCGCCAGAGATACCTGGTTACAGACAAGTCTGCTTAACATCTTGTAGATTGAAATGGAAAGTGAGAATATTTTCCCTTAAAACAGCTTTGCTTGTTATTCTGTGCCCCAAAGCTACTTCAGCCAGTGGAATATGGTCAAATGAACACAGTAGCATTTCCTCTCATTTTGCACAGAATGGAATTAGCAAGAAAAGTTCAGAGCAGGGAAGAGTCTCTGAACTGAGGCCCATTTCACTTATTTCATTCTACCTCTCTTTAGGCTGGAGTAAAATTGATTCAGTATCTTGTATCTTTAGTCTATGTGGTTTTTTTAAACCAAGAATATTATTCTATTTATCTTTAAGTGTACTTTCTTGCAGTTTGGGTGCTCTGATTTTTTGGTCCATGCTGCAAAGCTGTTACAGGGAGCCAAGTTTCCATTCCATGGTGAAATTGCCTCCTGCACTTTTGCTAAACGTTGCTCATATCCTGAGCACATTTCTTCCACCACATACTATTCTTAGTATCATTGTTCTGTGATAGCACCCCCTTACTTTAAGCCATTTTCTCACTGGAGAAAACAGAACAGAGTGATCTGAATGCTTATGATGAGTTTCCTCATGGATATAGATGTCCCCAGGTACATCCTTTCTGCATGGGAAAGCTTTACAGGGAGCATACTGCTCCAGTCCATTCTGCAGTCACAAAGTGTGGGTGGATATGGCTGGTGACAGTAAGCAGGTCTTCTCTTCCTTGAGATGAAGGAGTAGGTGCTTTTCCCAGGGATCAGTACCTGTATCTGATAACTTGCATTATGGGAAGGGATAACCACTGTGCAGAGAGGTGAAATAGGGATGACCTTTTGTGTTTGCACTGGCACACTTCAACCAGATTGATAAATAGTAGTCACACAGCCTAGCTGTATAAGACATGCTTGTAGCATTTTCCATCTAACTTTCATTCCTACACAGAAATTAGTAATTCAGAGTCCTTGTGTATGTAACCCAACCTGGGAGAGGAAAGATCTAATGCATGAAAGGTAGCTCTCTCATAGCAGTGAGTTGTACACAGAGAAAATACTAGAATGCAATTGCCCATCAGCAGGAAAGCAGTAGGTTAGCTGCTGACAGAGGGATGCAGATAGAAGCACAGAGAAGAACGCAGATGGAATTGTGCTTGTCATCTCTAAAGACACTGCAGGCCTGTTAGCAAAAGCTGGAAGCAGGCCTACAATAGAAAAAGGAGTGAAGATTATGCTGCTGATGAAAAGCTAATAGACACACCTGTGCATTAGAGAATATGGACAGTAAAAAACCTGTTTGCTGCATAATGTGGTAGTGATATGATGGGATTCCAGCCCTACTACTTTTTCCCAACTTTGTCACATTTCAAAGCTTCAGACATGGTTCAAATTTCTAAAATGTTGTGAAGCTGGTTTTAAGCCACAGAGATCAAGGAGGGGGAAAAAGTTTAGAAATGTGAAGATTTTCATGGTGTTTTAATGTCTGTAGGGTGTAGTATAGTTTACTTTTCCAACTACTTTGTGATATCCATAAAGACTAGAATAGTTTTATTTCCTAATGGAAACAAGGAATGGGTCAGGTTGGAAAGGACCACAGTGGGTCATCTGGTCCAACCTCCCTGCTCAGGCTGGGTCCTCCTAGAGCACATGGCACAGGGTTGTGTCTGGATGTTTCCTGAATATGTCCAGTGAGGGAGATTCCACATCTCTGAGCAGCCTGTTCAGTGCTCAGTCACACAATAAAGAAGTTTTCCCCCAAGATCAGGTGAAACTTCCTGTGCATCAGTTTCTGCCTGGTGCCCCTTGTCCTGTTGCTAGAGAGGAGCCTGGCTCCATCCTCTGACAGCTTTCCTTCAGATACTGACAGACATTGCTGAGGTTCCCATTCAGCTATCTCTTCTCTAAGATGAGCAGGCCTGGCTCCTTCAGCCTTTTCTCATAAAAAGATGCTTCAGTCCCCTCATCATCTTTATTGCCCTCCACTGGACCTCTTTCAGAAACTGCCATCTCTCTTGTCTTGAGGAGCCCAGAGCTGTACACAGTATTTCTGATGTGCCTCACCAGGGTGGAGTAGAGGGTCAGGATCACCCCCCTTGACCTGCAGGCAGTGCTCTTCCTAATGCACCCCAGGATCCCATTGGCCTTCTTGGCCCCCAGGACACACTGCTGGCTCATGGACAGCTTGCTGTCCACTAGGACACCCAGGTCCTTCTCCACAGAGCTGCTTCCCAGCAGGTCACCCCCAGCCTCTGCTGGTGCCTGGGGTTGTTCCTCCCCAGGTGTAGGATCATGTACTTGCCTCTGTTGAATTTCAGATGTTTCTTCTCTTCCCATCCCTCCAGCCTGTCAAGTCCTTCTGAAGGGCTGCGCAGCCCTCCAGGGTGTTGGTCACTCCTCTGAACTTTGTGTCATCAGTTAATTTGCTGAGGAGGCATCTGCCCCTTCATCCAAGTCTTTGGTGAATAAGTTAAACAACACTGGGCACAGTATGGAAACTTGGAGGACACCAGAAGTGACAGGCCTCCAGCTTGACCCTGTGACTCTGATTACAGTACTCTAGGATCTGCTATTCAGCCAGGTCTCCATCCCTCTCACTTTCCACTCATTGGATCCAAACATCCTGAGTTTCCCTATGAGGATGTTGGGTAAGACAATGTCTAATGGCTTACTGAAGTCAAGGTGTATCATTCTTTAGTA
Organism: Parus major; assembly: GCF_001522545.3. Taxonomy (NCBI): domain Eukaryota; kingdom Metazoa; phylum Chordata; class Aves; order Passeriformes; family Paridae; genus Parus; species Parus major. The sequence continues at coordinate 43,257,309 of NC_031799.1, forward strand.
TGGAGGAAATAACCCTCAGCTATTTCTCTTGGGCATCTCTTCCCTGCATGCCTGTTCCAATCGGATATTTCCAAGATTCCTAAAGAGACTAACATTAGCTCTCTTGAAGAGACTCTTGAAGTCCATGATTGCTTGTTGTCCTCCTTCCTCTTTGCCCAACAGTGAACTCCACAATCTCATGGTC
>NC_031799.1:43258577-43360467 GCF_001522545.3 Parus major
TGTGGGGGATAACTGCTCTGCCACAGGCAGCCTCATCAACCTGGATGGACCTTCACCCACATTCTCATTCCTCTGGTCCTCATTTCCTTGGTACACAGATTCCAGGGCCTCATATCTATTGCATACAGGCACCTAAGGAAGTGGGGCAGGTCAGGAGGGGTTTTCACCTGCTAGCTCAAGCAAAAACCCATTTTCACTGCCCTCGATCTCAAAGGTCCCTTCCTTCTGGCTGGTTGTGAGAGGGTAGGGGGCTCATGGCTTCTTGTGAAGTGGATGTCAGGTCTGTTGGTCTGAAACATTGCAGAGTGTGTCTACACCAGTCAATTTCTTCCTCAGGGTCCCTAACACTTCCTGTGTCAGCTCTACTGCTAGGCTGAGCAGACCACTGCACCTCACAGAGCTGCTCTCCCTGCTGCCCTCTGACAGCAGCACCAGGCTCTGGTACTCCCTGCAGCCTGAGATCTGGACCATGGCAGGCTTTTGTTGTGCTCCATTTGGGTCACCACATCCTTTGTGGTGCACGCAGAGGAAGTAGCTTTTTCCCAAGTGGACACCATACCTGAGCTCTCTTGGTAAGGATGATGACCACCAGGAGAGGTAAGTGCTTGAGCTAGCAGTGCCTCGGTGCCTGTCCTGCTCATGCTGCCTGCACACACTGCTCCACTACATCTTAGCTGGGTGTGCTACGCCCTGTTTGCCCACTTCATTAATTTGGTGTAATCTCAATGTGTCCCAGTACATCCCAGCTGATGAATGTTGACTGAATCTGAACAAAGTATCATACTCATTTAGGTCAATGGTCAAGGAGTTCTGACTATTTATTCTTTCATAACCATTCTGAGCAAAGACATTATGAACAAAAACTCATTTGCATAACTTTCTACAGGGTTTAGAAGAGACGAAAAAAATTTTGTGATGTCTTCAATAAAATGCTCATATCCTTCCTATGAAATGTGTCCTTGCAGTTGCATTCTTTCAATTAGCATTACCTTAGCCTTTAAAGCTTTTTGAACATATATTGTAGGTCCTTACAAGTCAGTCTCCTTTTCATTCCTTGTTTTGTGGACACAGTCCTGATCACAGGAGTCCTGTGGGCTCCTGTGTCTGTCCTACCTGTCCAAACACAAATGTGTGTGGCATTTCTCATGACAACTAAGTCATTAGAATGCATTTTCATTTTGGATATGGGTTAGCATTTTTAGAAACTCCACGTGGATATGAAAGCCCAAGTTATAGACTCAAAAACTGAGGTGGAAACTTCTGAGGCATGCTCTTTTCTAAAAGCATTTTACATTCTTACATTTGAATTAAGATTCTTTAGAAATTCATAAGGAATTTTTATCTGATTATCAAATTATTGGAGCCCTAATTTTTGTGTTACTAGAAAGCAAAAGCATTGAATTCACCATGAAGAGAAAAACTGTAAAAGCTTCAGTGGGGAAAAAAATGTGAAAAAATGATGTCATACCATGTCACCACAGTATTTCTATAAAATTTTGAATATTTCATGCACAGGAGTGAAAATCACTTGATTCATGTTTTTGAAAAGAAAATTGCCCTGGAGTGTTTTGCAACCATCAACACTGACAACAGCATTTTCTCAGAGAATGAGCTTTTATCAGCTGTGAGGTGGTAAGAGAGCACAGCTGGCTTACAATACAGAAGACAAATTGTGAGTCCTTATGGCACTTCTATTGCCTGAGATGTAGGAATGATTTTTTAAAGTCCATACCTTCTGTTTGCATCACAGAATCACAGAATCAAAGCATCTTTAACTTAACTTAAAAGTAATAAATAAGCTTTGCATTTCTGTTGGCTATTCAGTCAAGGTCAGTCATGCTTCCTTCCAGAAATTCTACAGAAATACAATCTGGTTCCCACTGATAGCCATGTAAGATTTTGTGCAGGCCCAGTTATCTATTTGTTCTATAAGTCTAAGAAAACAAATAAGAATACGACATAAAGCACAAGACACTGGCACTCCCAGATGAATGTGAAGTACCAGTCTGAATAATTCTGCCCTGTCAGAATCAGAACTTGGGGTTTTTTCTACTTTTGGGAGAGGACTTATTCCAAGAAGGAAGTCTTAGTATGGCCTGGCAGTAGTACATTAAGATCACAGAACCACAGAATTAAGCTTAAAAAGACCTTTGAGATCATCCAGTCCAACCTATGACCCAACACCACTGTCAACCAGACCATGGCACTGAGTGCTGCATCCAGTCTTTCCAGGGACAGTGATTCCACCACCTCCCTGGGGAGCCCATTCCAATGTCCACTCACTCTTCCTGTGAAGAACTTCTTCTTAAAGTCCAACCTAAACTTTCCCTGGCACAGAAGGCTAGTGAGAAAGGCTGTGTCCTCTTGTCCTGCCACTGGTTACCAGGGAGAAGAGATTGACCTCACACAGGTACAGCCTGTTCTCAGGCCATTGAGGAGAGTGATAAGGTCACCCCTGAGCCTCCTCTTCTGCAGGCTAAACAACCCCAGATCCCTCAGCCACTCCCCACACGAGTTGTGTTCTAAACCCTTCACCAGCCTTGTTGTCCTTCTCTGGACCTGCTCCAGCATCTCAGCATCCTTCCTAAAATGGGGGGCCCAGAACTGGACACAGAGCCCTAAATGTGGTCTCACCAGTGCTGAGTACAGGGGAAAAATCACTGGTCCTGCTGGCCACACAATTGCTGCCATAGACCAGAATGCCATTGGCCTTCTCGTCCACCTGGGCACAGCTGGTTAATGTTTAGTCTGCCTTGAATCAGTACCCCCAGGCTCTTTTCTGTGTGGCTGCTGTCTAACTACTCTGTCCCCAACCTGTAGAGCTGCCCGAGGTTGTTGTGAGCCAATGGCAGGACCAGCACTTGGTCTTGCTAAACCTCCTCATATCATTGTATTTAGCCCATCAATCCAGCCTATCCAGGACCCTCTGCAGAGGCCTCCTACCCCTCAGCAGATCAATAGTCACTCTCAGCTTGGTGTCATCTGCAAATTTGCTAATGATAGACTCATCCCCAGGGGACTCCACTGGTGCCCAGTCCCCAGCTGGATGCAGCACCGTTCACCACCACTCTCTGGGCCTGGCCACCCAGCACAGAGTGCTCCTGCCCAAGCCTGGGCTGCCAGCTTTTCCAGGAGTGTGCTGTGGGAGACAGTGTCAAAGGCCTTGCTGAAGGTCAGGCAGACAAGATCCACAGCCTTTCCTGCATCCACCAGGTGGGTCAGCTGCTCAGGAAAGGAGATCAGGTTGGTCAGGCAGGACCTGCCTCTCCTAAGTCCATGCTGGCTGGGTCTGATCCCTGGGGCATCCTGTAGGTGCCATGTGTCCACACTCAAGATGACCTGTTCCATAATCTTGCCAGGCTGACAGGCCCCTAGTGTGCTGGATAATCCTTCCTGCTCTTCTTGTGGATGGGTGTCACACTGGCCAACCTCCAGTCGTCTGGGAGCTCCCCAGTGAGCCAGGACTGCTGGTAAATGGTGGGGAGTGGCTTCATAAGCTCATCTGCCAGCTCCCTCATCACCCTGGGATGGATCCCATCTGGGCCCACAGGTTTGGGAGCATCTGAGTGGCTCAGCAGATCACTAACAGCTTTCACTTGGATTAGAGGGGGGCTATTCTGCTCCCTGTCCCTACCTGCCAGCTCAGGAGGCCAGTTGTTCTGATTTCCTCTAGTTCTTTCACTGTCCCGTTTCTGTCAAGTTTGGTAAAATCTGATGGGGAGTCTAGCACTTAAGACTCATTTCTGAAACCTGGTGTCTGTTTCAGCCCTGCCTCTTTTCCAAGCACCGGGAACTTGTGCTCCGTGCTGTGCATCCTTCCCACTCCCTACCCTCCTGCAGATGAGAAAGGAAAAATGCTTTCTCACTGCTACTTGCTGTAGAAGTAAGGCTGGTGGGAAAGGTCAGTGATTTTTTAGGAACTTTGCTGAAGGTTTTCCTCAGTTCAAATTGAGGTAGATCTGGTGCTCATGGTGACATGAGTGCAAGCCAACTGCCATATAGAATGGAATGTATGAGCAAACATATATCCATGTGAAGTCCTATGCAGTAGTCACTTGAAATGTCCAGATATATTTTTGGTTGTGTTAATTAGCTGTTTTGTAAACAACCACAGGACAGGTCACAGTTTTGTTATGCCTATGCTGTGTGCAAGACAAAAGTAGAAATAAGGAGGCTGACACAGGTCAGAAAGACACTGGGATACCAAGAGGTAGGAAACAATGGTGTAAGTCCTGGAGTGAGCAGTTAGTCAGAGCTGAATTAGGAGACAGAGCTCAAATTAGTTATTACTTCATGAATATTTTGAAGTGTTTGATAAAATACTTTTTTTATTTAGCTCAACACTCTATTTTGGAGAGAGGCTCTCCTTAAAACAGTAATAGTCAATAACAAACATCCTGAGTTTATTGCTGCATATGGTTGTTGAGGTTAAAAGGCTGGTATGTATGTCTGAACAACACTGCTGTGACCTCAGACTACAGAAATGCTGAAGTGAATGTGAACAAATTATTATGTGCAAGAAACAATCTTCATCTCTCACTTTGTTAGTCACTTTACACTCAGTAGCTCCATTTCAAGTGTATTGTCTTTTGTTATTTTTTGTCTGGTTAGGTTTAGCCAAAAAGTAAGTATTTTTTTCTTTAAGATTCTTAAAAATCAATGGAAAGTTCCCCTTTCATCCATCTAATACTAAAAGTAATGGGGAAAAGAAAGAAAAGGAGGTAATTTATTCAGAACATGAGTGTATCACAACATGTATTTATCCAAGGTAACTAACTGATGTTCTGGAACTGTTTTCAAAATCTGTCCTGAAAAACTCATCAGAAAAGCTGTTGTCTCCTTCCTTTACTCTCTTTCTTTGTAGCAAATTTGGATATGAACTTGATCTCAAATTGTGTAACAAATAAGATTGTGATGTATTATGAATACATGGTATAGTCAAATTCCCAGAACCATCCTGAAGTAAACAAGCCAGAGATTCATGCCTGTTTTCCTTGCTTATTAAATGATAAAAGAAGAGAGATTGTCTTACACTATATTTTCTGATTTGCTGTGAATTACTAGGAAAGGCTTAACTTGCCAGAGTTTACAGGTCAAGATACACATAAGAAAAAATTTTCTTTACAGAAGTTGTCATATCACTAGATGTGTATAATAAAACCATCCCTGATGAAGTGAGATTTTCTGGACAATTGTGTGCAAGAGGCATGCCTAAATCCTTGAAAAATTAAATGGTTTAGATTGGAAAAAACCTTTAAGATCATTGAATCCAGCTGTACGTCTGGTGCTGCCAAGTCCACTGCTAAGCCATGTGCCCAAGTGCCACATCCACACATCTTCTAAATACCTTCTTTTATGCTGAATACCTTATTCTTTTATACTCAGCCACTTTCCTGGGCAGCTTGTTCCAGTGCTTTACAGCTCTTTTCTGTGAGTCTGATTTGGCTTTAAACCCCACACATTTAATGTGTATAAATTGACCATCTAAAAACCCACACATTTAATGTGTTGGTGACGATGCATTATAAAGAGGGATTTTACATGATCAGTTTTAGGAAAGATGAGTGATATCCAAGGCTTTTTATTCCACTTGCACCTACTTTTCATTTCCATTTGTTTGTGGAATCTGTTGCTGAAAGATTTTGTGTCACTAGTGATAGCTGCTATAATGAAAACAAAGTAGTGGACAGCAGTTCTTGGCTGGACCCACCCAGACAGACAGAAGTGCTTCTTGACTGGTCAGTGTGGGACCAGCAACCTCCATGCAGCTTGCATTTCATACTAATAATGTGACTAGATAAATGGTTGTGATATACCTTAGGAGTTGTCAGCTGATCCTAGCTATGGATTTTGTACATGGGAATATTTAGCTTAGTTTTCCGACACTAACCTTCCCCTTCATTGTGACCTCTGAAGATGACCTAGACAGAGGAAAATGCCTAAAGGGTGGTTTATTCATTCAGACTCCTATTGCCAGTTCTTCTTGAATAGAAAGTCCTCAGTGGTCCTTGAAACCCCAGCTGTCCTCCAGTGAAATCATTATGGATTTTATGATTTTCCTTGGAATTAAGGGAAGTGTCACTTGGGTAGATAAGAACAAACCTATGAAATGGTGCTGCTTGAGGCCTGGATGCTAAGTGTCAATTATTTTCCTGAGTAATTTGTGAACACTTGGTCTGAATCCCCTTTGTGTGACCAGCAACTCTGGTCAGCTGCTGGTATCCTGAAAATAAAGCTCACATTAAGAAGACTGTGGCACAGATGTGTAAAAAACTAGAATGATCATAAATTTGAAGATTTTAGTTCCATTTAACTGTTCTCCAGAAGCCCCATCCTGTCCATGTTCTGTTAGTTATTATACTTAACCATAACACAACCTTTTGTGGATAGTTTCATTAAAATATTAGAAGAGAAATACAAAATTTCTTGTCAATGAGGAATTTGAAAATTCAAGGGATGTCTGGATCTGGTGCTGGGTGATGTGGTTTAGTGGTTTAGAGGTTACAATGGTAGTTCTGGGCTGACAGTTGGGCTGGATGATCTTGAAACTCTCTTCCAACCTTAATGATTCTATGATTTTATTTATAAATAGAATATCTTCTTTCCTTTGATAGAGAAAAACATAAACTTATATCCTACTGTGTTAAATTTCCCACAGCTTTAAAACACTGTTCCTTGACTAAATTAATTTATATTTCAAGGAAGTTAACATTACAAAAAGATTTTTTTGCTGTTGAAGATGCTTTTACATTGGGTCCAGTAATGAAATAATTGGTTGAAATAAGGAATATTAATATTACTGTCTAATTGTAATGTCAAGCTTCCATTGTGAGTAGGAATTTTTTTCTCAGTCTGAATAATGCTAAATACCATGCATTGTTTGAGACCATAATAGATTAAATGTTTCCTTCAGTCCTATTTAAAAAATAAATAGCATTTAAGTAATAAGAGATGATAGACTGATGATGTAAAGGGCATTTTAAGCAAAATACTTCTTTAAGAGCTTTACTGATTCATGTTGCCTTCTGAGAATTGTTTTTGAGAATTGTTTTCTAGCTTCTTCTATGGAGATATTTCATAGCAGCTCTTACTGTGAATGCGGAGTAAAGACTGGACAACAAAGAAAGAATGGGCTTGGTCATCACCACTAGGACACAGGAGTCCCTAGTCTGATCTGCAAAGGTGCTAAATGCTTCTTGTATTGCTTTGAGCAAAGCATTCTCTTTGGTCTTTGAGCAAAGCTCACGTCTGTCAAGAACTTAAGCATATAAAAGATTTTTATCTGTTGGCACTTAAGTTATTCCATTAAATGCAATTTCTCTTTCTAGAAAATACATTTAGGGAATACCAGTACAAATTTTTATTGGCTAAAATATTTTTCATAGTTTAGGGGACAATTTCTCAAAAAAAAAAAAAAAAAAAAGGAGATTGCGAAAGCTATATTTTCAGTTGCCCCACTAATGAAAATTTCCACTTTTTCCCTCTCTTGGCAATTCCAGCCACAAACTTTCATCCATTGTTTCGTTTTCACTGTTTCGTTTTCACTGTGGCAGTTATCACTACTGACATGAAATCTTTCAGCAAGAGATTCCACAAGTAAATAGAAATTAAAAGCAGATGTAAGTGGTATAAAATCCAAGATTTTCATTGTCAAAATCTGTAAATATTGTTTGTGTTATTTGCTAAACTGAAGTATACATATTTTTCTCTTTCTAACACAGATCTATTATTTCTTTATGTAAACTGTTTTTTATGAAATCATCACTAGGTCAAAAAAGGCTGATTCAACCAAAATGCTTTTATTAAAAAGCTTAGATAAAGATATAATTTTAAAGAACAAAAACCATCAACAATGTCCTCTGAAATGCCTGGGATTCAAAGAACTATTTGGATAAGAAACAGACAACAAGCTCTGCTGCAATCTGTGCACAGAAGCTGCAGCTGCAGGAGAATCTGCTGGCAGTGGCTACCTCATGCAGTTCTCTGTGGGGAAGTTCTCTGAGACAAGATTTGAGCAGGGGAGCAATGTTAGCTCTAAATTTATCTCTGCATTTGGATGGGTTTAATTCCTATTGTTGGAAAAGAACAAATTAAACATCTTCATGAAAAGCAAAACAGTGAAAAATGTTTGCTTTATTTTCCACCTCACCTGTAGAACTTGCAAATTGATGGTTAATTTAATTTTACTTTGCTTCCTTTCTTTCACATAGATATTGCAGCTCTTTGCAAACCATCTTCCACTGAATGACACATTGTATATATATGTTTGATTCAACTCAGTTTGTGGTTCTAAAACCTCTTGATCATGTGTAACACTGGAAGTTTACCACTTGAAGAAGATAAGTTTATTTAACTCCCATGTTTTGGTTGATAAAGTGAAAATATTTTCAGACCTAGGTGGCATGGTATATTAATTTGAAAGGGTTTTATTTTGGTTCTTTTGTTTGTTTTTTTTTGAGAGATGAGTTATTTTTGTTTCATGGAAATGGACATAAAATAAAATCAGAATGGGTTAGATTGTCTTGTGGTCAAAAGATTTGTAAATTTTGTCATGAGTTTATAGACAGCTCTGATTCTGAGCAGGAACAGCACTGTTTCTCAAAGTTATTATGATTCCTTTCTATGGTGGGAGGGTTGGAACCAAAGATGACTTTAAGGCTCCCTTCCAGCCCAAAGCAATCTGTGATTCTGTGACTTGAACACCTGTAAAATTTAAACAACAAAAAAAGGTGTAGTTGGGACCCTTCTTAGTCTTTTCCCTCTAGGAATATGCTTTTCTTCCCCCACTTTGGACACATGTGGAAATTTATCCTAACCTTTCCATCCCAATGCTGGAGTCTTTTCCCATAACTTCATCGAGGGAAAACGTGCTAGGCATTAATGCCTCAGTTCTCCTCTTTGTCTAGATATTTTTGAAGTTTTCTCTCTATACCACCTTGTGCCAGAAACAGGAGAGATTGTGCCAGTTATCAATACAGAAAAAATACACCCTGTTCCAGCAAGACATTGCTTAAGACTTAGGAAAAAGAGAAAGAAGAAAAAGAGTTTTAAAGTCTAAAAAGTAACCTAAGCAGAACAGTTCCCCAAAATAGTAATTGAAACAAATGGAGACTTCACTCATAGAAGGTAGAAATAAAAACACACTTTGATCTGTCCTGAAACGTATCTTCTCATTTGACATTGTCATCTGGCAAAGATAAGATAGTTCAGATATTTTGAAAGACCCGACTGTATTTCCTATGTGAACAGCTGTTCCATGCTGTAACAGTCATTGATAGCTTTCCTCTCTAGGGTTCCTGCTTGTATTATCAATCTGTGTTTTGCTGTCTGCCACAAAAATATTTCACAGTGTTAGTCTGTTTTTCCCCAGATTATCTCAATGACAGCACCTCTTAAATATTAAAAACTATAAAGTCAAGCTTCGTCTACGCTGACTGTCTGTAAAGCAATGGGAAAGAAACTCTGTGAAACTGTGAATCTGGATTAAAGATATGGCAGAGAGGGATATGTATTTCTGTGTGTGCATGTAAGTGAACAAGGGCTAAAGGCTGATGAAATCAAGAAGTCTTAATAGAGGGTATAATCTGCTTTCTAGTGACTTGTAGATTAAAGCTATTGTAGCAATACTGTACAGTATTATTTATTCCCTCCCTCTCTAACCCCAGGCACAAGGAAATGTATTTTTTTCAGTAATAAAAAGCTGGAAAACTGTGTTGAAAAATTCAGTGGAGAAAGATTGAAGTTTCCTGTTTGTGGTCCAGTAACACAAACCTGCAACCTTCACATACACAAGTAGTGTATGTTGATACATTTCTAGCCAGCCAGTAACTGGTGGTTTGTAGACATAATCTGATCACAATAATTGTAGATATTTGGATTGTAAATGCACACTACCAGAAAAAGACACAAGGAAGCAATCAGAAAGGCTGTGGTAGTAAATTAACATCTGCTGTACTGCTAGACTGTAAAGCTCTTGAAAACACTGAGAACTGATAATAACTTAGATTAGTAGGAAAGACAAGCTCACATTCAGCCTCAGTCATTTTTTGAAATCAACTAAGAGGAACTGGCTACTAACCTTGAGGAAAGTGCATTTATTACCAGTAGACAAGCTGAAAGTGCATCTGAGAATCCATTATTTAGGTAATGTTTGTTTGCAGTTAGTTTATTAATTTTTGCCTGTGTGGAGTTAGTTTGGAGACAGAGAGCTAATAAGAAGAGACAGAATACTTACAAGTGTTGCATTCAATAGTCACCATGCAAGGGAATTGGCTCAGTGTCACTGGACCTCCTGAAATTTCATATCATTTGCAACTATATAAAATATGAAAAATGTCAAGGGGATTCAAAGCAGGATCTTTAAGACTTTTAACTGATTGGTTGGACTTGGAAACACAGTCTTTTTTCCATTGCTCCACTTTCGGTATTGAAAAAGCAAGGCACAGAGAAAAAAGTCAGGCAGAGAGGTCTGTTCTTCTATATCTAAAGCAAGGGTTTGAGTAGACCATGTCATATCTCTTCTCCTGAAGGCTAGGTGATACCCAAGGGCATCAGTAGGATGGGTGGGGAGACCTGTGAGGAGCTGAGATTCCACAGCACATGCTGATAAATTCTGTGAGCAAAATTTTCCAGCATGCCACAGAATGAGGCACTCTATCAGAGGGCAGGGGAACATGGGCGATCTTGTGTCCAGAGGACAACCAGCTCCTAGGCTTCAGTTTCTTCCAGCAGCCTCTTCTTTGAGAGAATAGCCAGGAATTCTCTTTTCCATGCTGTTGGAACAGAAGGCAGAAGTTTATTTGAGCATCTCATAATTTAGGAGCCTGCAGCAGCTTTGTGCTCCCACTAACACAGATCTGGTTTCTCTCAGTAGCGCTCAGACTGCTGCAATAAAAAGGGTTGTAGGATCCAGAGCTGATGCTAACTGGTGCTAACTCTGGAGTTATCTCTTGAGAACTGTTGATGCCACTTTCAGTAACCTGCTGCTGAAGTGGGCAGGAGTGGAAGAGCTGCAGGGGAAAATAGCAGAATATTGCTCATTGCACGGAAGATGCTTTGCTTTAATTCAGTGGAGTGGAGAAAGGGAGAGGTCTTCAGTAATTTGATTCAGTTTTTGCCTATTACCCTTTAGCAGATGATGGAGAAGTGTTTTCACTGTAGATAAAGCAAGTGATTTAAGGTGTTTGGGTGGAGGAGGCTTAGGGGAGACGATATTGCCGTCTACAGGTTCCTCTAGAGGGGAAGAGGAGGGGCAGGCACAGATTTCTTTTTTGTGGTGACCAGTGACAGGACCAAATGAAATGGCCTGAAGTTGTGTCAGGGGAGATTTAGGTTAGATATCAGGAAAACATGTTTTACCTAAAGGATATTTGGGCAGGGAAGCAAGGTCTCCAGAGAAGCGATTGTCGCATCAAGCCTGACAGAGTTCAAAGAGTTCAGACAACAGGCTCATTGTGTGATTTTTGGGGTGGTCCTGTGCAGGGACAGGAGCTGGATTCAATATTTGTGGATCCCTTCCAAGTCAGCATATTAAAGGATTCTGTGATTCATTTTTCTGAAACTATGGCATAATCGTCACAAGGCTTTTGTGTTCTTGCACACTGGAGTACAGAGCACACAATATGCCCCTGTGGCAACTGTCTCTTTGCTATCAGTCAGGTGGGGACTAAAGTGTGAATCTCAAGCTTTCCATAGTGAGTGATTCTTGTTTAGTATCTTTGGAGGTTAGAATTGCTCAGGTTTACAAAGAAAAAATATCTGAATTCAGGTTTACTGAAACATTACTGATACTTGTGTGCTCATGAAGCAGAAAGAGAAGAAGTTGGTGTAAGGTCTTTAAAACAATCTAATATTTTTTTTTTTTTTTTAATGTGGTGGGTTGCACACTACAATTTAATATGAAAATTAAAATAAAGACAATAACAGAGAAACACTGGCTTAAGCTGACAGAGTCAGAACACAACCTGACACCCTGTTGGTCAGGGTGGTGGTAGCAGTCTGATTAAATTCTGGTGGCAATCCTGTTGAAATGATAGATATGGTTGTGTTGAAGCTGTGATCTTGTAGAAGGGTCTTCCTCAGAAGGTCCAGTGGTGGTTATGCAGCTCTTGTCCTCTGGGAGTCCAGTAGGTTGGGCTGTTCTGGTTTTCCAACCTCAGACTATATCCAAGTAGGAATGCTTAGTTCCTCCCCCTAGGTGGACCATTTTACAATGGGATGATGTAGTTTATTAGTCATGCAGTGAGACTCAATGACCCATTAACAGAAGATATCCCTGGGAGGGAGTTATCAAGGATTAGTCATGGAGGAGATAAAGAACACTGCCCCACGTGTTTTAACAGCTTATGAATATGGTAATAGAATACATACTTTTGGTTACCTTTACAAGGTAACCTAAGACAGCTGAGTGAAACAATGCTTAGAGGTTTTATAAAGTCAGTTTTAAATGTTCTCTTTTTGGAGACAAACTGTTCTACTTGTGCAAGTTGTTGAAAGCTGCTTTCAGTGAGGCTTAAGGAAAGGTGCCCAAAGCAGTCATCTCAGATAATTGCCAAAAAAAAAATAAATAAAAAAATAGGCAAAGTTTATTCAAAGGGTGTTTGGTGAAAATAATTGACATTGAATCAAAAAGGAAACCTCATGAAAAAACACAACTCTACTTAAGGAAAATGCTAGAAGATAAGTCTTCTTGTTTGGAACCCTTGCTACCATGAGTGAGAGAAAAAGTTAGAACAGAAACCTAGTCATGGAGAACCATTATCATATGCAAATACCTAGACATATCTGGGAGTAAAATGTTTTTGTCCTTCCTGAGCAGGCTTATGATCCAACAGTTGGCCAACATAGACTCATTTTCTACTGATCACATTTGTGAACTGAGCTGAGCAGCAGCTAATGGGTGTGTGTGTGTATGTGTGATTATGTATTTTGTGATTCTGTATTTTGTGATTCTCTTTACATTCCCAATGACAGGAGTGACAATTCAGTCTTGCCACTAGCATCAGGATGATTATTACAGAATAACTGATCCATTTTACATAGCAAGGAAGAAAAATGGTGGTGTAAAGATTCAATTTCCCACTGCCTGAATGACCCATCAGGCTCCAACCCATCTGCTTTCCTGAGCTGCATGTGTTCCCCAAGAGTGCCAAGTACTGGAAAGATAAAAAGGTGATCTTCAGGGGAGAGAAGAGAGTTTCAGCAGGAACTGGAGGAATGTTCCTGTTGTATGGGAAAAACAAAAAATGCCAAAATAAAAGAAAACAAAACACAAAAAAAACCCAACCAAACAAAAAAACTAACTGTCCCCCAAAAAAACCCAAAACAAAACAAGGAACCCAAAAGGCAGCAAACAAAAAACCAAACAAACCAACAAAAAAAGCCAAAGCAAACCAAACCAAACCAAAACCAAAAAAAACCCCAACAAACAAACAAAAAAAAAAAAAAAAAAAAAAAAAAAAAGGAAAAAACCCATGGGAAGAAATGAAAGAAATATATATTTATGTAGAACTTTCATTGCTGGTATCTGTAGAAAAATCTTTGAGAGTTCCAGATCCTATCACTGAACAGTCAGAGAACTCTGCAGCAGAAGACACTGAATTAGATAAATGTAATATTTAAGAACAGAATAGAAGTAGCTTCTGATCCTCCTCAGCCCTATTTTTACCGATTCTGTGCAAATGAGCACAATTGAGCACTTGAGAACAAAAATAAATAAGTAAATGGGAGCAGATATCTGGGCAATAATGTGGTGATTGTGAGATGTGCTGTCTAGAACTGCCCATATCTGCAAAGACCCATAAATTATACAAGTCAGTGTAACACAGGGAAGAAAGTCTGGGTGGTGAGCAGTGTTCCATTATGGGAGCCTTAGTTTTCTGAGGGGTCTTTGCCTGCAGAGGGGAATAACTGCCTAACAAAAGCAAAACCTTATTTCTTCTTCACACAGGTTGGCACTTACTTCTCAGCTTTGTCTTCAGTATGCTGATAAATTGTCCTCTCTTCCCTCTGAAAAGGTGTGCTCTCTGTCTGATGAAATATTTATGTGGCCCTTTGCAGCCTTTAAGATCCTTTTTCAAGTTGCACAGCAGAGCAGGGATCAAGGTTTTGTTGGTGTTTGCCCGACCTGGTACTTGTAGAGGCTCTTGCTCTTTCCCTGTCTGGCCCAGCTCAGTCCCCAGGCCTGTCAGACATGAGCAGTGCTGCCCTGCCCAGCTGCACCTTTGTGGGGTGACCATGGACAGACACAAAAGCTGTTTCCACAGAGCCTGGGGCTCCTCCAGCACAACTAGTAACAGCCTCTCATCTCTGTTTTGCCATGGGTCATCATAGCAAACAGGCAATCTTCCAATCTCTGCACTCAGACCAGCATCTGCTTCCCAAAGATCCTATTCAATATTATGACTTCAAGGTCATATCTTTCCCTTGACCTCCCAGGAGTATGAAATCCCTGGTCCTGCAACTCTTTAGATCTGTTGGCTAGGGGGAAGAGCCTCAAGAATTGGGTGACATACTGTGGGAATGTACCTGCAGATCTGGCATTCCCTTTGTGTTGACAAGTGGTGGATGTTTGCTTGATGTGTCTGAACCATCACGTACAGCACCAGTCTATAGACAAAAAGGAATTTCTAAACCAGACCATTCAGCAGCAGCACATGGCTTTACCATAAAGCAGAGGGGAATCTCAGCTCCAACAGGCCCTAAGGCCTGTTTGCCGTGCAGTGAGCATCCACCAGCATGGTGAAAACCACCTCAAGCACTTGGTTAAACAAAACCACTAGAAGTCTAAAAGCTTTAGCAAGATGTCTGGAATTCTTGACAGGTTTTTGAGCTCTGATACCACAGGATTTCTGAGTACTGCCCTGAAAGGTAAAGGTTCTCAGTTGTTCAGTTCACTGTCTCATGGGGAAAAGTGAGGGTAAACTCCCAGGAGCTACCAAAGTCATACTGCAGTGGCCTGGACCAAGCAACAAAAATTTAATGCAGCAACAATTAATAAACTATAATAAATACATTTGTAGTCTAATAGGAAAATAGAACAGAAGGAAGAAATATTCTCCGACGAGTGCTAAATAGCTAACTGTCTTGAGTCACTGGGTTTTTTATTATCACAAAAATTCTTGCATCTTGATTGTAATACCTGGAATCAATAATAAGAAATTGGGTTATAAAGAAACATTGCTGTGGTATTAAATACATTATTGGCATACTGAAGTAATTTACAATCCAATAATCATACCTCTAACACCAGTTATTGCAAACTGTAATTTGAGAAAGTTAAATTGTGAATCGTAATTCAATACAGTGCTTGACAATTATTCTATTACGCATAAAGATAATAGGCATAACAATTGGCTTGTTTACCTGTGGCAGAAATCCTACTCATTTTAATTTTGGGTATTCCAATTGACTGTCTTTTAAAAACAGTTAGGATATAATTCTGCTCTTGCTTACCCTTGAAAAAATAATGGTGATTCCACCAAAGACGTGGGCTCTTCTGTATTTTTTTGCCATAGATCAGAATATTGTCTCTTGAACTTGCCTCTTCATGTGGCTATCTTCTGCTCAGCAAGTTTTATATAAGTTAAAAAGAAGCTTTCATCTTAATTGTAGATTATTTTGGCTGCATGGTGTGAAGCACTTGTGTAGAAAATAGAAGTTTGTTCAGCTCCTGGCATGACCTCATCCTTTTAAAACTAATGTAGAGTTATCAAAATGACTCAGTTTTAATCAATTGCATTTCTGCAGATTGCCTAATATTATAAGATGGCAGAGATCTAGAAATTAAAAAATCAAGAGCAATACTTTTTAATGCCTCAGATGTTGAAATAAGCTAGTGATTTGGTGTGTGACTTCCAGAACAATTATTTTAGGAGTAGGATTGTTGTGCTCTTTTTTCTATCTAACTTCTCTTTTTGCTTTGTTTTGAGAGATGAGGAGCTATGAGACTTTTAATAGCTAGAATTTTAGCTGCCTTTATCTTATTAAATGGGTTTTTTTTGTCATATTTTGTGTGTCCCAGCATATCTGTGACATAAGTTTCTTGGAGAAGACAGAAGAAGGGTTAGGATATATTATTTTTCTCTTGATAAATAAACCTCACAGAAAAGAACCTTGCAAGAAAACTGTGATTCTATTATTTTTAATTTATCCTCTAAAGCATTGTATAATCCAATGCTGTTTTTCCACAGCAGTCATCAGAAATTCACTCTGTAAAAATGAAGAAGGAACATTTTTTGTATGCAAAACAACCTTCTGCTTAGGGCTTCTAAAATGAAATTAATACTGCACATGTACAGTCTTCTTATTTTGATGACTCTTCAGATTAGCTGAATAAAAGATGTAAGTTTTGTTTAATATATATATATTTATATTTTTTTTGTGACTGCTGTATACAATCCAGTTTCAGAATAGTGCTTTCTTGCATTGGCTCTTACCTCTATTAAATAATTTATTTTTTTTTTTTTCTCTTATTAAACAGGAAGTTTCAGAAAAAACTATTTTGAGTTTTTCTGCCAAAGGAAAAAAAACTTAAATTGCCTTTACTGATTAAAGTGATTAAAGTGTAAAAATCTCTTTTGTAGACAAAAGTGATGACCTTGAGAGCTGATGTACTTCAATTTTCAAAATAGGTTGTTTAAGCCAGCCTACTGGCACAGAAGTTTTCTAATCATCTCAAAAAAATTCCAAAACCCCAAAAAATACCACAGATTTTTTTCATATTGTCTGGAGAGGTGCTTTCCATGAGCATGGCATTCAGGCTTGGGGGACCAGGGAACAGTGCAACTTTGGTTGGGTGTGCAACTGTTATTGTGCCCTTGAAACAGAGAATGATATTCAGGCAGTGTGCTAGTCTCTTATTTAGAAATGTTTATTTATATTCATAAAATCTTACAGGAGGTTAAAAGAAATGTTTGTGGGGTGTTAGATTACTGAATCCATTGACAAGAATCAAGGGAATCCAGGTCCTCTCTGGCTGTCAAACTCCAGATGATTGAAAGGTAATTACCTTTTAAGCCAGCAATGGTAATTGCCTTAGAGACTGCATAGTGAAATGTTTTTACATGTCAGCTGGCCCTTGCAGTTCCCCTGCCAGTTTATCAGGAGATAAACCTGATTTGCTTTACCAACACCTGAGTGGCTTACCCAGAGCCTATAATCTAGAAGATTCTCTAATTCTTTTGGTTGTACGAGCAGTCCATTGTCTGTAAATTCCTGATCCTTGATGCATTTGGGGATAGTCCAGGGCAGTCCACTCCTGCATGTGCACAGAGAAGACTTGGAATTATTATCCAAAATAATTCAGAATCTTTATCAATACCTTTATCTGTGCAAAACCCGTCCTCATAAAAAAAAACCCTAAAAAAACCCAAACAAACAAACAAACAATCAAAAAACCCAAACCAAAAAAACCACCAAAAAACCCACCAAAAATATAACAAG
This sequence comes from Parus major, assembly GCF_001522545.3. Taxonomy (NCBI): domain Eukaryota; kingdom Metazoa; phylum Chordata; class Aves; order Passeriformes; family Paridae; genus Parus; species Parus major. The sequence goes on from NC_031799.1 coordinate 43,276,020, forward strand.
AGTTTATTTGCACCAGAGACAATTGGCATTCCTTTACAAGTCTGTTTTCTCACCACCTCAACCTGTTTGTGTCCATTGAGAGTCCTCAGGGTTATGTTTAGACTGTAGCTTCCACTAGCTGTGGTTGTTCTCCCTTCCACAAATAGCAGCATTTTGAGATGATTTATTTTTGGTACTTCAATAGGAAGAGCAGTATAATGAATAATGCACTAACAAGTGAGGACATCTCTTAATTTGACAGACTAATGTGACACTTTTTATATTAAAATAGGTGCATCCAAGCAATTTGGTTATAATAAGGCAAGTAAATGGGCAAAGCATAAAGGCAATGTAAACAAATGGCAGATGTTTTACCTCTCTGCAGTGATTTTGAGAGAGGTTGCAACTTCATGCAAAGCAAAATAGCTCAGCTCAGTTCTACTATGAGCAAATACTGCACAACTCATGTATAACAGTACTTCTATACAAAATCTTCAAAACAAAAGCAACTTCTGGATTTGTGATACAGGAAGGACTAGAAGTTGAATTTCAAAGCAGAACCTGACATTGTATCTAGCAAGACTAGAGGAAGTGAATATATTTTTCATTTATGCTTGGGTTATGTTTCATTTTACTTCGCAGCTAGTTTACAGAACCAACAATAAAAAGACCTGATAGAAAAACCTATGTCACCTGTTAAATAAGAAAAGAGGTGAGCATGACTGAAGGGAGCAATAATCTACTGAGGAAATGTAGACATGTGTGGAATGCAAGGTTTTAATGAAACCACAGGCTACAAGAAAGTCCATTCAATCTAGGTATTGCCCCAAGAAAACAATTTTTTTTGTGAAGCCAATTACAGTCTTATGGCATTACGTAGAGAGTTTTGATCGAAGGGATTATGTTCAAACAGAAAAGCTTATCCTTTGATGAACTGTTGCTGCATATCTGATGTGGTTGTCAAGACTGATCTCAAAAGGCCTTGGCTGTCCCCTGAGTTGTAAGATAATATTGCTTAAATTTGCAAGTGTACTTTTCATTGTTATGCTGCAGGTGAAGAAGGAGAGACAAAGAGGTTGAAGTTAAAGGAAATACAAACTTTTAACATTGACCCTGTAAAATCTAGCTGAGGTATTAGCTAGCTGGCCAGGAAAGAGAAAAGTTCCCAAAATGCACCTCAGCTTCTAGCAAGTTATCTGATAGCTCCTAAAAGGTCTTCATCTGTCAGAAGACTTGAGACATTAAATGCTTAGGGGCAGCATTCACAGTCCCTCAGAAACAGTAAACAGGAGGGGGGAAATCAAGCAGGCTTGTAGGAACAGAGATAGTGCTGCATCATATCACAGAATCATAGAACCATAGAATGGTTGGGGTTGGAAGAGACCTTAAATTTGGTCTAGTTCCAGCTCCCATGCCACAGGCAAGGATAGCTTTCACTAGAGCGGGTTCCTCAGAGCACCAAACAACCTGGCCTTGAATAAATCCAGGGATAGGCATCAAGAACTTCACAGGGCAACTCATGCCACTGCCTTATCACCCTCAGAGTAAAGAATGTCTTCCTAATATCTGGTCTAAATCCGTCCTTTGTCAGTTTTAAGCCACTATCTTGTACTTATGAAAAGTCCTCCCCTGTAAGTACTAGAAGGCTGCTAGAAGGTCCTCCCTAAGCCTTCTTTTTAATAACTTTATCCTGTCTTCATATCCAGCCCTTTTATCACTTTTGTGACACTGCTCTAGACTTCCACCAACAGGTCTATGTCATTCTTATGCTGGGTGCTGTCCTGGGTGAATTTATGATGCTTGTATCCACAGCTACCTGTTCTGTTTATGCTGAATGTTAAGTTCTGCACCTCTAAGACTGGTTCCAAGACTGAAGGAGGGAGAAGAAGCATGCAGTTTGTTTTCAGAAACTGCGCTTCTTCCCCAGCATTCTGCTCCTGGACTGTGCCGTCTGCATCACGGACAGACAGCGAGACAGAGCTCTCCTTTGCTTTTAGTTAGTTTTTTAGCTAGCTGAGGCAGGGAAGTTCCCCAGAGTGTGTTTTTCTTTTTCTTGGAACTGTTCAAACCTGCTCTGCACTGAAATCCCAGACAAACCCCAGGAGCTCACACCTGTGGCCCACTGGGGCCTGGGCCTCGGCACCTTCCAGTGCCGAAGGGACTGATAAGGGACTGAGCAAGCTGAGCTACACCCCACAAGTACTTTCTGAATTTGCCATCTCTTCAGAACAGTGAGAGGTTTCACTGTTGATTATTCCTTATTTTTTTCATGCTGGTGAATACTTTGCTTGTTAAATAAACAGGGTTTTTTCCACTTTTTATCCAAGGAAATGTTTTTCCTGAGCCAGCTGGGGGAGGAGTGGCTTGAATCTGCTTTTTAGAGGGACTCTGTTCAGAAGTTTCTTCCCAAATCTGCTCTAAACCAGGACCGATGTTCATCTTCAGGGCAGTACATGGGCATGCATGTTTATCTCACTCTGACCTTGTTCCTCAGACATTGCTGAGAATGGCCGAGCCCAGGCATGGGAATGGTTTTGCAGAGTAATACTATTACCAGACATAGAAAGCTTTCTATAAAAAGATATACAGTTTTAAGTTGGTTGGGTACAGGAGCAGGCAGTGTCTAAATGTTGAAAGAAACATAGGTGAGGCAGAAGACTGGCTTGCTTGAACAGGGATCTTCTCTTGGAAATAAGGTGAAGAAGATGCCCGGTGAAAGCAAAGGCAGGTGCTATGGGAAGAAGACAGAGATGCTGCTCACCACTGTAGGGAGAAAATGTGCAGCCAAAGGTCAGCTGGGGTTGCAGCTGGCCAGAATTGTGGGGGACAGTAAGAAGAGGTTTCTCAAACATATTGAGGAAAAAAACCAAAAATACATTTTGGAATTTATTTGTGATTAATGTTAAATGGGGTATTTTGAGAACTGCCTGTTCCCAAAGATTACCAAGGCCTTATACTGCCTCAATGACTGCTTCCGTTCAAGGCCTTTGATAACAGCAGGCTGGACTAGCACCTGAGAAAGTAACTGTGCTTTATTTAGTTACACTGCAGGATCAAAATTACTGCTGCACACAGCTAAGGTCATGGCAGAATGAATTAGCTGAGGGCACAAATCTTCCTTTTATGCTCTGCCAGGTTCAGTAATCCCTGGATTATTCATTTTTCCTTTTCATGGGATAACTCTAAAGATAACTAAATTTCAAGAAGTACTGCTTAATGCTTTGGGCTCTAGAGCAACCAACCACTCCATGCCCCTTCCCTGCTCCCCCCCCCCCCCCCGACAAAAAAAAAAAGACAAAAATAAAAACAAGAAAATAAAAGCATTTCCAAATGATTCAGAAGCTAATGCTTTGGATTTTAGAGCAACAAATAAAAAATAAGCATTACCACCCTCTGCAAAAACAAAACAAAACAAAACAAAAAATCTAAAAAAAACCAAACCTCAAGTATCTTTAAAAAATGGTACCTGACACCCCAGTGCCAAATATCAGTGTGAAATAGATATTTCTAAATTTTTGTGGGTAAAACCAGCAAGAAACATACCAGACAAAACAAAAAATAAACAGAAAAATCCTCTATAAACAGTCTTCATAAAAGAGACACTATTTTTCTTGCCATCTACACCAAGGCATCATCACTTTGTGCCATCATGGATTCAAGGAAAAGTATCCCTTCTATGAACCATCACAAAGCATTGATAGTTGGAGTTGAACACTTCAGCAGGAGCTGAAGTGTTACGGCTTTCAGCAACACCCTGTATGGTTCTTTGCCATAAGAACAAATCAAATCAGTAGAAACACACATTTCACAGCAAGCCTAGAACTTTTCTGAGGACAGTCTACTTCAAATGCTTCTTCACTCTGCTACATACTCTCTTCAGTGTCCATTTCAGAGCTTTTGTCAAGGGGAATTTAAACGATATGGCCATGCTTCACTCAGAATCGGGACCATGAGTAAGTTGGTTATCAGTTTACTTATGCATTCCTGTCTTCTTACCCCTCCATTTCAGACATATGCTTTGTGCTGTATCACCATGTCTTTTTTAGGAACTCACAAAAAGCAGCTACTTTATACGATTTATTACAGCACAAGTACTTAAGCAAAAGATTAAATTTTTAATCTTCAGCATTTGGTTGACAGTAGTTTGGCTGAAATGTCAATTAAACTAATTGCTTGAGTGTGTTTCCCAAGCTCTTAATTCTCCAGAAAATGAAGTCAAAAACACTCTGAAGGCCAGAGCTGGCCCACAAGGAGAGGTTAATATAATGGTGGAAAAAAAAAAATAAAAAAATCACATTTAAGCTTTTCTAAAGTAAAAACTTCACACAGGTTAGTAACTGGCTATTTTTCTGTCGAATTACTCCAAGCAGATCCTTGCATAGCATTAGATTAACATGTTCCATTTTTACAGTAGTTTATTCACCACTGCATCTTAAAACTTTGTGGAAATGAGTCAGTCATGTGGTGGCAAGTGAGCATCAAATGAGCTCAGAGTAAGAACATCATGAAAAACAGCTTGCTTTATTTCTTTTTTATAGTTGTCACTTATCATACAGGAAAACCTTAAAATTCTATTTAAACAGAAGAAACAGATGTGGAGGTTTTCAGTTTCATATTTAATTTACTAAGATATGTATCTATCTCTTTCCTTTCTCATCCACCAAGACAATTCAGGGTGATGTGTCTAGATTTTTTCTTCCTAAGTCAAAATGACCACAGGAAAACAAGGAGTTAAGAGTCCAGTATCATTTTAATACATGACAAAGTCAGACTTGTGGTTTTGGCAGATGCATAAATGAAAAAAAAACAGTCTAATTGCATGAATCTTTAATGTCCAGTGGTACACTTCAGACTGAGTCAGTGAAAAGACATGGAAATCTTTCTTCTAGCATTTCTGAATTCAGTTCAAAGTACTGAGACTTTCAGAAGCATGGCACTGGCATTTTTCTTGGCACTTCCCCCTTTCCTGCAGCATCATTAACACTGTTTTTATTCCCCCATTTCGTACCATGGAGAAACAATGTGATGAGCTGCATGTTTGCATGTCTTTCTGGAGGTATTCTGAGTCTCTTACTCACTGTTACCTCTTACATTCCTCCAGATTCTTCTCCTCTTTCCCTTCATGCTGAAAGCAATACCATTTCTCTCTCATGAGAGTGCCTGACAGTACTATTCCTAACTGAATCCCTTGGGGGTATAGGAATATGTAATCTATAAACCAGCCTAATGGACTGCAAAAAACAATACTTTGCAAGACATCTTGACAAGCCTGGTAAAAGTTGGAGTGAAAGAACCCCAAAACCAAAAACCTAAGATCACAACCTCCCCCTCAAAAAACAAAAAATCCAACAGCAACAACAAAAAAGCACCAATTCCAAAGTTCTGGCATGATTTTATGATGCTGAATTGTATCCTCAATTGTCTGTTTAGGCCAGAGATAATTTTTGAACCTTTAAGGCTAGATCTGAGAGTGAAGAGGAGGGATGAAGAACCAGTGGATTGTCTGAGGCAGCTGTATTCAAAACATAGAGTTAAGAGCTTACCTACTCTGGACTGTGTCATCTGCAGCACGGACACACAGCAGGACAGAGCTCACCTTTGCTTTTAGTTAGTTTTCAGCTTTTGCTTTTAGCTAGCTGAGGCAGAGAAGCTCCCCAGAGTGTGTTTTTTCTTTTTCTTGGAACTGTTCAAACCTGCTCTGGACTGAAATCCCAGACAAACCCCAGGAGCTCACACCTGTGGCTCTCTGGGGCCTGGGCCTCGGCACTTTCCAGCGCCGCAGGGACTGATAAGGGACTGAGCGAGCTGAGCTACACCCCACAAGTACTTTCTGAATTTGCCATCTCTTCAGAACAGTGAGAGGTTTCATTCTTTAATATTCCTTATTTTTTTGTGCTTGTGAATACTTTGCTTGTTAAATAAACAGGTTTTTTTCCACTTTTTCTCCAAAGAAATCTTTTCCTGAATCAACTGTGGGAGGGTTGTTTGAATTTTCTTTCTAGAGGGACCCCTTTGGAAGCTTCCTCACAAACTTGTCCTAAAGCAGGACCAAGAAAACTCCCACCCACAAAAAGAAAACATTACTCTAAATATTCTTATGAGATCATGGGAAAAAGTACATCCAAGTTTAGAACTTGAATTTTCCTGGAATCACGTATCATTTCAGTCATAATTTCCTTAAAATGCCAAAGAATTTTGTTTTCTACATATGTAATAATAACAACAACAGCAACAACAACAACTACAACAACAACAATAATAATAATAAAATAACAGGTAAAGAACTGACATATGAAAAGAGGTACCATCACAGGTAGCAATACTTAATAAAATGGTCCAGTATTGAAAAAGTGAAATGAAACAAAATAAAATAAAATAAAATAAAATAAAATAAAATAAAATAAAATAAAATAAAATAAAATAAAATAAAATAAAATAAAATAAAAGCATCTCTCCTTTGAGGAAAGGCTGAGGGAGCCGGGCCTTTTCAGAGTTGAGAAGAGATGACTGAGAGCAGACCTCATCAATGTCAAGGGAGGGTGTCAGAGGATGGATCCAGGCTCTTCTTGGTCGTGCCTGGCACCAGGACAAGAGACAATGGGCAGAAATTGATGCATAGAAAGTTCCACCCGAGCATGAGGAGTACTTCTTCACTGTGTGGGTTTGCAAGCACTGGAACAGATTGTCCAGAGACATTGTGGAGTCTCCCTTGCGGGAGGTATTCAAGAATCATCTAAACACAATCCTGTGCTGTGGGCTCTGGGACAACCTGACCCATTCTGTGAGTCAGTGAAATACAGAATGCTTATAGAGAGTGAACTGGTTGTTCTGACAACTGCAGGGACTTAAGATTACAAGTCTCTGGAAAACTAATGGATATTTTTGGTGCTTAGCTTTCTGTTTCTAGCATGAAATCTTTAGATCCTCAATATTATTATGTCCTTTTTCAACTTACTGTTTTATTTATAAAATAAACATAATGCACTGAAATAATAGGTAGAAAGAAACATGCAGTAAATAGATTGTTGATTTGTGATGAGGTGTTTGAACATCATTCTTAATTAATTAAAGCACATATTAAAGATCAATCTTTATTACAAACAGCTGCACATCATTTTATTTGACTCCTTAGGTGTGATTTTCAGGACTTGACTGTGCTCTGGTTTTTTCACTTCAAAAATAGAGACTTTATTAGAAGGTCTTCTCAAACAGCCTTTTTTCTGTTATGTTGTTAGGTTATCCAGAAGTCAGCTAAATTTCTTGCCTCATACTTCTGTGTTCAAAGCAGCTTTGGTGCCAGACAAGAGCATCTTACTTCAGTTTCACTTACTTAAATGGAGTTTGAAAGCTGAGACAGTCTAAGCTAGTTGATGTACAGCTGCTGTTTTGATGCCAAACTCTCCTGTGGGTCAAGATATGATAGTAGGCTTTGGAGATGATTCCTGCCTTAACAGAACCATCCTGAGACACTAGCATCCATCCCATTTTCCAAAATTTTCAAAAATTAAGGTGATTAAATATATCACAACTGAATACTGAGGTTTTGCAAGCTATTTTCTATGTGTCTCCCAAATATTTCTACATTGGAAAACACGAAACATTTAGAATCTGATCCATAGAAACCACCACTATTCCTTCAGAGTCTTTGATGCCTTTCAATAGACTTCTCTTTATCAAGAGTTAAAATCTATCTGAATTGCTTTGCAAGTCCTAGGAGGGTAACTTGAAAGTAAATCTGTGCTGTCTACTCCAGTGTATATTAACTTTTTCTGAAGAAAACTTCTATACTGATGGAATAGGGAAGTCATAGGACTGGGAGGGAAAGGAATAATAAATCAATTCAGAAACAATTCCGTGTTTTAGCCTCTCTGAAGGATTCATTTAGCCCTAAGTTGTACTCTGTTTTCTGCCTGTTTTCTGGTTCTTATGTAACTCTAGTCCTTTCCTCAGGAATTAATTTTCTTAATTTGAGGAACACTGAGTTAGTGCTTTGCTTTCCACAGTGAGTTCAAATTTATAATGCTAACTGTTTTTCTCCATTAATATGACTCTAGAACATGCATTTTTATTGCTGTTGTTGTTATTATTATTAATTGCAAGAGGCCCTTTACAAAAACACTCTGGTATCAGATACTCTTGAATTAGAGTAATAATTAAGGAGAAATATATTTGTCATTTTAACAATACATGAAAGCTGAAGTACACAGTCATCCACGTGACTGACTTGACTCATTAAAATCAAAACACACCCTTTCTGTATGACTATCTTTAGCTCTTAACAAGTGTTACTATAGAAATGGCATCCACACTCATCTGTTCTTCTTCAGCAATTTTAAATCCCTTTAATAATAAGCTTCCAAGGGAGGTTAACCTCCTTTATTTCTAAAGATTTGGAAATCCCAAGGCAGCTAGACTGTATTTTATTTACTGCTACAGTAACTGGGGTGTGTGACACTGACTTTTGTGTTCGTCTTCAATTTTTTCTTGATCAAACATAACAATGCATAATTTATCAACATCATTAGCTGTTTCTTGAGCATTCAGCAGTGAACTTCTTTTCTTTCTTGGAGAGACAGTGATAAACTATATGGACAGCTGCAGAATTTCATACCTGTTTTCCCAATAAGGATCAGCATATACAGTCCCCTTAGGAACTCTGTAGCTTCTGAAGAGCAAGGCTGTAGCTTACATCACAGTTCCTCCAACCGTATGGAGCTAAAAAATTAATCTTCCCAGTATACATTTTGCATGGATAGTTATTTTAGGTTATTATAAGAACCAGCTTTAAAAGAGCTGGGAGTAATATTAAACTAAGTGGAAATATTTTCCTTTAAGCAAAGATAAAGGAAAAAATGTTTTGAGTTTGTAGACTACTGATTGCCTATCATCTTCAAATGAAATAGCACTGTAGTATTTCTTAAGTCTTACGAAAATTGTATTTAATTTTCAAGCATTAAAAATCTCTTTAAGCTCAAGTTATCATTGGGAGTAGAGCTCACACATTTAAAGGTGGAAGAGATTATTATGGGAAGACTGCAACTCCCTTGGAAAAATTCCTAAATCTGTGTGCTAATAAGCTAGACTGATAAAAAGACTGAAAAGAATACCACATCTCAGAAAAGAGAACAATACTCCCTCTGATTAGGCTTGGATTTACAGCTACCCTGTGGAGTTTCTAATCAGAGCACATTCAGGTTGCCCTTTATTTGTAGTGTCGTGGTTTGGAGCCCAAACCTAATTATTTTATTTTCTCCTTCTGTTACTTCATCATTTATTTTCTCTACAGGATGATAAGCTTAATACTCTTTAATAAAGTAAGCAGAAGATGTGAGGGCAGATCTTTAGATGCTGTGAATTTTTTATCATCATGTTACTTCTTATGAAGGAGCAGGCTTACTCCTATCTGACCTCATATTTTTTGCAGCCAGAGACTATTTGATGTGATCTGACTTAGCTTAATTGTAGCTGATGTTTTTTTTCCAAGATAGGCAGTTACTGTAACTTAACAGTGTAGTTTCTAGAAAATAGTATTTCTGGTGGAGACCATGTTTTACCCAGAAGGACATTTGTACAGAAGCAAATAAATATTTTATGCTATTAATTGCTTAGGAAAGCTTGGCTTTTTCAGTTTCCAAAGAAAAAATAATTGCTCTATCTAATTTCCTGCTGAAATGGAAATCCATTTCCAGGTATTTTTGAGCAGAAAAGTATACATTTGGACATACATTATTATTAACATAAGAAACCAAATTTTATTGCCTTTTAAAATCAGGTTCTTCCAAAGCATACCACTTCCCCAGGGCAGATCACTGTTCTAGGTCTTCAGTTTAGTGATCCTTTTCTGTCCCAAGGCAGAATAGGTGAAATTAAAGGGCATGACTAATTATTGCAGCAACTTCTACATAGAACAATACATCAGATGTGCTTTGACTCTCTACTTTCTACTATTTTTCATGTTAGTAGCTTTTATCTTTTCAAGCCCGCTAGCACTGCATATTTGAGGATCAGGAATATTTTGGTGTAAGGAGGACATCTCATAGTATTGATTTTTCTGGTTCTTCTAGGTTTTTTATTGTCATTTGAGGCTGGTTCTTGTCGAGTGTTTTATCTGCCCACTCTGAAAAGAGGTTCACTCCATATCCATTTTTGGAAGTCTCAGGCTCATGCTAAGTGGTGTAATCTAAGCTGCAGGGTAGGGAAAGGGCTGAAGTGTTTTCTGCATCCTACCTTGAAACCTGCCTTTTTTATGTCTTGTGGATTGGATCTGGAAAAACCTCAACTGCTGCAACTTAGATCATCATCAGTTCTCTTGATGTGATGTTTTCCTGAATCACAGATGCTTTTGGGAGAGAACTACTCAGATTCACTTTACCTTAAAACTTGAAAGGTGATTCTGTTCCTCCTTTTTAAAATTTTCTTTCTAACCTGGTTATAACAGAGAGAATAAAGAAATACACTTAGGAAAAAAAAAAAAAAACCAAAACCCAAAAGTAATTTACATGATATAGAAAAGAGAAAAGACATTGGGATAGCAGCATAATTATTTGCCATTGATAGGAGCATCAAATGATTGAGCGGTATGTGAATGTGCAGTGTTACCAGATGTGGTCCAGGCAGAGTCCAATCTATTTTTTCCTCAGGTGCACTATTTATAAAAGAGAGAGAGAGAGGGAGGAACCCAAATTTGGCAGATGCTGCAAAGGAGTGAGAAGGTACAAAGAGAAGTTCAGCATCAGGAGCCACAGTTTTAGCAGTTGATATAAGCCTCCCCAATTAAGTTGCCTGTGACCACCAGGACTTGTATCTCAGCTGTAAACCACACTAGAGCAGGAGCTACCATACCTCAGGGCTTCTGGTTGTTTATTCGCTCAAAACCACACTTTTTTCAGAAATCAAATTAAAGAGGTGTCATGGCTTTGAAAAAAAGAATTAGTTAAAATGCAGATGCTACATTTGCATGCAAACGTAGTGTTTTATTTTAAAAGCCAGTTGCCAGCTGGTTGTGGTGTGAGTGAGAGTCACCTGGGTTTGATCTGTGAGGAATAGCGAGATGTGGACAGGACTGGCCTAAACTGGGGAGGCACCAAGGTGGGAAGTGACCTCTTGAGACTGAAAATTCCTACACCCTGCTAGGAGTGATCATCTTTAATTTAGGTGGAAGGCATTATATATATTATATATTCAATATTATATATTCATTATATATATATTCTGCAACACAAGTACTACATAAGAGCTTCTGGAAAACCTTTGGAACTAGGGAAATAGACAAGAAACAAGCAGACAGCAAAGCAAGTTTAAGTAATTTACTCACACTCTTGTGGAATCAATGGCTCAGACGCCATTTCAATAATGAACATTATTTTTTAAGTATAAAAAAGCAGGATAGGAAATTGCATTCTCAGATGATGACTGAAACTCCACAAGAGAGAGTACCCAGGACTTGACAGGAGTTATGAGAAGAATCAGTAATTTACATTTAAAGCTGCGTGAAGATGGGCATTGATGTCCAGTTCTCCAGTATGGGATGTTCACGCTACAACTTTCACAAAGTCTAGCACCAGATACATTTCATCACTTACTCTCTCCCAGCTGATCTTCAGCACAGGTAAATCTCTGACCTGCTGTGGTCCAATTGAAATTCACATGACTTAACCTGGTAAATTGAGAAAGATTATTTCCAGAAGGTTTCTTCATCACAGTAAGGTTCTAGAAGTCCTAAGGCATTTTACTGAAGGGGTTTTGGAAGTAGTTATTACACTTCAATTATATGTGAAGTTAATACACGGCATGGACAAGTCTCAGTGCTGCATTTTGATATGCTAGCTATATTAAAATTGAGGCCTTTTCTTACTGAGCCACCCAAATGAATGTCAACAAAGTCAACAATATACACTTGTACTCAGTTATGCAAAGTTTGAAGATTAAAGTTGTATCTGGTGGATTGATATGATTTTTGTTTGAACCAGAAATAAAGCTTGAAACTGCATTTACCCATAGTTTGACCTTAATCATTTATGGGCAGAAATGAAACAGAGGGTGTTGCAGGTGCTTTGCTGTTGAGAAATTGTTTCCTTAGTATTTGTTATCTATGAAGCTGGGTGCTAAGCCTGTTTGAAGCCATACTGAAGAAAAGTATACTGAAATGCTTTTATTTAAAAATGTTATCAAGATCAAGATGGGTAAAAATTGATTTCCTGTCTGAATCAAGGAACAAGAATGACTACTTAGTTCCCTTTTTATCATCTCTGCTGGTCTTTAGAAGGTCCAGCTCCTAGAGTTCATTGCTACGGATCCCTGCTTTCATTTCCTTCTTTGTTTCAAAAATAACCTGTCCGTATACTTTGGGAGAAAAGCTTGACAATATGCATCTTAAGCTCAACAATATCTATCTTAAACTCTGTGCTTAGGAAAACAAAACAAATACATCCCACAACATATGCCAGTGCCTTCAGACATTCTGATTACTGTCCATGTCAGACTGCCACAAAAACCCTGAGCCAGAGAAGCTGAAACTGTCCCTGTACACAGCCAAGAACAGGGAAGTCTGACTGTAATATACAACACAGTGACACAGCTGCATGAGCAGGGTTTAAAGACACAGAAAATACATTTGTCATAGTTAAACAAATATGCCTGATTTATACCTTAATTTAGTGGGCTGATGGGGCATTTTAAGCAAAGGACTTCACACAAAACAGAATCTCCCCATGCTCCACTTCCCCACGGATTTAAAAGGATCCTGCTTCTATACTTCACCCTTGTTTTCCACCTCTTTGTGCTGTTTCTAATATTTTTTTCACTGTTCATCTCTTTTTCATGCTTTTCTCTGCCTTTTAAAATTCTCTCAGTGAGATGCTTGCTGTCAGTTGTGTCTTCCCCAGCAGATCCTACCATGTAGATGCCTTCTTCTCAAGCTCTCTTGTTTATAAATCAGTTCCAAGGGCTTTAAAATAGGCTAAGGGGAGAATCAAAGTTTACCTGTTGGCAACAATGACACTTTACATGGGACAACAAATTTCTCATTATTTATTAACTGATACTAAACCTTGGTAAGCTTCCTGTGTCACATCTTTGCTTAGTCTCAGGAAACATAATGTGCCTGCAAGGTTTCTCTCTTCAGAAGCTCAGGAGTTGATCAGAGGTGGTGTATTAACCCTGTTTGTACCTTGCCATGTGCAAATTAAAATAGTGTAACACCTGAGTGCAGGACAGCAGGGGGCACAGATACCTTTACAAAGCACTCCCTACCCATTTCTATGTTGGTCTTGCATAGTCTGCCCCAAAACTTTTTGTATGTCCTCCCTTGTAACAAGATTCCTCAGCACAGATGGGGGATGATTAAAAAAAAAAAAAGTAAACAGCTGGATATTTCTGGAAAAAAAACAAACCAAACCAAAATGAAACAAAATACAACAAAACACACAAAAATCTGCCAATAACAACCAAGCTGTAGTATTGCTTATCCCTGTGAGAACCTTGCACAAATAGATACAAGGAACCAGTTAAAAATTAATGTGTTCAGCAGAACAAACAGTAAGTGATAATATTTTTTCATTAGTATAGTCAAAACTTTTGCTTGTAGAACAAAAGGAAGAATTTTTTTTAAATAGCCTCTTAGAATCTTTTTTTGAATGTGGCTATGTAATTGATTTTCACTTTTCAAAGTAAAACCTATGTTCTTTAACTGTTAATACTATTTTAAAATAGTAATAATAATAACAATAATAATAATAGCAACAGTAAAATTATCATAACCATCTTACAAACAGCTTAACAAACCTTCTCTCCAACATGCTTAGGCTTCTGAAATTTTGGGTGTTTAGGGAAAAATTGAGATTACTCAGGCTAGCAGAAATTGTGTGTAAAAATTTTCTTTACTAATGCACAATGTTTTTTGGACAACATATCTAGATTTCTACTTTATCACTGGCAAAACAATTTAAACCAAATATATATTATATGTTCTTATATCTGAAGATTATTTCACTCAGCAGCTAAGGGCAATGAGCAGGGATCTGCCCTCAGATCTATTCTGTCTGGTGATTGCTGGGGAGGATGAGGAATGTACAGCAGCAAACATATACTTACAAGGTCTCTCCAGGTAGCCTTTTACATTTGCCACCAGTGGACACGAAATACAGGACTACACAGTTGCTGCAATTCAGAATGCATTTTCTGTATTACATATTTGCTTTGTTAACATGGTAAGGACTAAATTTTCTCTTTGAGATCCTCAGATGAAATGATTGTTTGTCTCAGTGCAAACGTCACCACCAGATGGTAGCGTTAAAGTCTTATTTGGTATGTAAATATTTCAGAGTCTTTTCAAGATTTTTTTTTTTTTCTGTGTATATTTTGCAGAATGCTTTTGCTTTGCTTAGGTGTGAATCACAGAAAGAAACAAATCACCAAAGAACCAGATTTAAAAAATTCAGACTGTTGAGTTAAGAAACATTAGTAACTGTGACTGCAGAGGTACTCAGCTGTATGAATTCTAGTCCACAGCTGGGATGTACACCAGAGATAAAACTTTTCACGACACATCCATTCTCTGTGTTTCTTACTTGCTCTCCTGTACAGTGGGCAGACCTTTGGGACCTGCTAGCAGGGCAGCAATAGGAAGCTGGGGAGCTTTTTCTGTATGCTTTTACTCTGTATTGTTTTCAGATGGTATTTTGTAACCTCATCTACACTCATTGCAGAACACCTGCTGCAGCTGTGCTTCCTCTTCTGCAGTGTAAATGTGTCTCTAGGGAATGATCATAACATCAGTTTCAACTTGTACTCCTGGAGTTAAAATCATTGCTTTTGCACAGAGAAGGGGCCACTCTCTGCTAACAAAGACCCTTTGGTTATATGCTGGTACATATTGTTGCTCTCCTACAGCCTGGATTCCAGTAAGATCTGTATACTGTCTTTAAGTACTTTACAACACAGGGATTTCCTTAATCTGTATTGTTTAGACCATAAATCCTGAATATCATAACAGTGCTATTTGGTATCCATTCCTCTACAATGGGCAGAGAATTCTGGAGGAATGAAGGAATTATATAAACCTGTTTTAAAATTGTTTAATCAATGCAATTAATTTTTTTTCAACTTCATTTTCTTGGCTGAGGTTTTTGTTCTGTAACAGTTGAGACCTATTCATTTGCTGTAACGAGCTTTGAGGAGAGCCATCAAGCATCACCCATGAATTAGTGGCATTATCTATTTTAGGCAGGTAAATGGACAACATACATCAAGGTATTTCAGCTTGCAGTCACCTTTTTCCTCATAGCATGGCAATGCTAGCTGCGGAGAAAAGCATGGAGGTGCTTTGATCCAACGTGGAGGAGAATATCATGAAGCCCTGTTGACTTGAAGGAGTTGCTATGGTAGTGCTGCAGTCCCAGCTGTCTCACTAGATGTCTAAAGGCTGTTTCTCAGTCCTGCGCACTCTCAAGTTTCAGAGTACACATGCTAGCTCTGCTTTAAATAGGAAGGCTGTAAAGGGAAGGTGTCTTTCCTGTGATAGCTGAGTTGTCACAAAGATACATGTGCTCTTTTAAGCCCTAAAGGGGCTTAAATATTTTGTTATACTCTCATCAAAATCTCAACAAAACCTTTGTGTGAACAAACCATTAGTAAAAAGACACTCTGGATAGGCTGTTGGGTTGTAAGAGTACGGAGCTGTTAATAAAACAGATTTAGACAGAGAAAATTCAGGCCTTTCAAGACTCTACATTTCAGAATTTCACAATTCTGAGTTTCTGAATTTCACAAAGGAGTAGTGGTCACACGACAACTAACAAGCCTCTTTCTTCCACTGAACACTTAGTTACTTTAAAGCTGTTTTTTCCCAAACATATTCTGGATCTTGAAGACAGCTGTAAAATAATGTCTAAGCTGAAACACAGAATAGAGGAAAGAAGACAGGGAGGGGATGATCATATGAGCCAGCTTAAAGATCTCTGCTCTTTATATCTTGAAAAAGATTATATTCACTTATACACTGCATGGGGAGATACATTTTTCCCAGGTTTCTATGTGTACTTTTTCTGGAATCACTTGTGAAGTAAGCTGGCTGAATCTGATCTTGCATTGCAAAATTATTTTTGCCAGGAAGCACGATATACTTAGGATATCTTCTGTTTTTTTAACCATTCTGAAGAGAGCTTAGGATTGCTAAGGAGGTCTTAATTTAGGAAAAATTCCACTTTTTATTTCAGTAAGAATTCAATTCTCTGGATAGCTATCAAAATCTTTTATGTTCCTCTTAGCTTCTGAGACCAAAATAACAACAAAGTATACCCTATTGTAGTTTAATCAGGATATGTCAGAGGCCTTGGGCTAGGTATTTACACTGATTCTGGGGTGAAAAATTGTCCAGGATAATTTAAAAGTCATCCCACAGCAGTTTAGAACTCTATGCATGACTAGATTCTTGATTTGCTGCAAGGGTTTGCAAATAGGAGTGGAATAAGACAAGGTGACCTGCCCACACCTTCATTTTGTGAGCTGACTGTTGCTGCCTCAGCACCAGGACCATTTTTTCACTAGAGTTGTGAATGGATAGTCCTTAAATGAATGGATCAATAATTATCACCTAAAATAAAAAAAAACTTCTGTCTCCCCCCCTCTCTCAGATCTGGCTCTGGTTTGTGTTCTGCAGTCAGCCTGCCTGGTATCATCAACCCCAGCTCTCATGTCCTTCTGCTGTGATGATGTTCATTCAGATGTGTTCCATTCAGATGTGTTCCAAATAGTCATAGCAGGAATCATATGTTCTTATTAACGTCCCTGGTGAGCTGTACACAAACATAAGGAAATTTTCTGCCTTCTGAAACTTGCTAACTTATAGCCAGCTTACACTATTCTATAGCTAGAAAGTGTCTTTTAAGGTTTCTCAAAATTAAAGTAAAATTGCAAGACTCCATCTAAGATTTTTCCACCACTTTGTATTTTGAGAAAGTTGTTATCTTTTTTTTTAAATCCCCATATTTCCAGTCACAATTCAGGCTTAGTAATGTGTTCTTTATTGCCCTCAAGAGGAAGTGTTGTTTTGGACTTTAGTGTCAGACTCTAACATGAAAGATTTAGGCATTACCAATAAAAGGCAATCTTGTAATTCTTACAATAATTTCAACGAAAGCCACTGACTGCATAGGAGATCATGGAGATTTCAAAAAATACAGAAAGGAAAACTAAGAAACCTATTACACTCCTCACTCCCTCTTATCAAGGGGAAAAACAATCCACACTGGAGATAATAATCAAAAAAATGCATTTCATGGCTCTGCCAAATGATACGTATACATCAACATTAAAAGGTGTGACTCCAATTAGTTTCTTTTCTGATTGTCTGGGGGACAATGAGGACTTAGTTTGGATGGAGTTTCCCAATTTGGAACAGGTTTTATAGGAGCTATACAGTTTTCAGTGCTGGAGCAAATTAAAATCTTGCTCAGGATTTGTGTAGTTTGATATATTCTAATCTAATATGATAGCTAATTCTAATCTAGTTTGATATATTC
Source organism: Parus major (assembly GCF_001522545.3). Lineage (NCBI taxonomy): Eukaryota > Metazoa > Chordata > Aves > Passeriformes > Paridae > Parus > Parus major. The sequence goes on from NC_031799.1 coordinate 43,293,518, forward strand.
TTACCCATCCTAGAAGAAGAAAATAAATAGCTGGACAAAGCTATGGAGAGAACAAATAGCTGTAAAATGTAAAAGAAGTGGTGCAAACGTTGTCCACAATTTCCTAGAAAGGAGCACAGATCCTGGAACAAGCTGCATTTGTCAAAAAAGCATTTAGAGGTTCTACAGGAAATCCATTGCATTTCACTATTAATGTGAATGGGATGCCCTGTTCTTGCATAACAGTATGGTATAAAACTGTGACACGTTTGGTAAAATCTGCCTTCTGTCTTTATATGACATAAGACAGAGAGAGAAGGGATGAGATCCCTATCTCATGGGAGGAATGTTGCTATGACAATTTACACCAGCTAAAAATATAATCATGATTAAAAGTCAGAGTAGTAAAAGCAATATTCCCATTCCAAGATAAAATGAGCAATTTTTTTTTGAAATTCAGAAATGGGTAATTCTGAGGAAGGTATTTTGACTTTATGTATCTACATTCAAACAATTTAGTCTCTACAGTGAACAGTAAAGAACTAAAAGTTGAAGTTGTATAGAAAATATATGGAGGGTTTATGGGTTTCTATAGTGAATTGCATTTTTCTGCATTTTTTTGAGCATGTGATGAATATGTGCTAATTGGTCCCAGGAAGCAGCCATACAGTGATGCTGGTCACAAAAGTTAATCTTCATGGCTATTGAAAGATGTGATGTGACTTTCTCAAGCAGACAAACAAAGATCTATCTGTGCAAATCATTATGTCGTGTCCAAACAAGAAGTGCACAGGAATAGTTTTCCAAATGTTTCTGTCAGTATTTTTACAGTACCATCGTCTGCAGAGTGGGCTGGAGTTCTGGTTCCTAAATCATTTTTCAGTTGAAAACACAAATGAGAATGTGTCAGGTCACACATACACCTCCTCCTTGTCACAGTGTTTCTTGTACATGGGTGCCATATACTGCTGGAGAAGACAGTTTGGTACTTTGCATCTCTGATGTAGGTAAGCCTGCAGTATTTACATGGCCCAAATTCTAGCTCAGACCCTGGTCTTAATTTTCTGGTGGGTGGGCATAGATTTTCAGTCCTTAGATGAATCACCATTTGAAGGGATCAGCCTGTCTCTGGTGAATTTCAGGAGAAAGTGCAGTACTGTGCCAAGCAGTGCTCCTCTAATTTGGGATCCCTAACAGTGTTTACATCATGAGACCCTGTAATTTACTGTAGGCTTCAGCTTTCCAAAGATTTTTTAAGGGCACATGGGGTTTCCCATTCCCTTTACAATATAAAGTTTATATTCCTAAGACTGCTTCATTGACATTCAGTCTCTTTTTACCTGCATCCTCTAGTTATATCAACAAAACCATGGCCATTTTGAGTCAAGGGTCACAGAAAAAAGGCCTCAAACGCATGCAAATCCCAGACAATATAATGTGTAGCCTGATACAGGTGCTACTTTTACATGCTTCTAAATCAGATAAGCAAAACAGATAAATCCTGTAAGTATGCTCACAATGTTTTAGTGATGTTTTTTACCATTTTTGCATGTTTAGATTTGATATTGGGAAAAAATTCTTTATTGAAAGTGTGGTGGAGCATTGGAATAGGCTGCCCCGAGGAGTGATGGAATCATTATTCCTGCAAATATTAATATGTCTGTAAATGTGGTGCCAAGGGACATTGTTCAGTGGAAAATCTGGAAGCATTGGGTTAACAGTTGGATTCAATGTTCTTTGAAGTTTTTTCCCACCTAAATTATGCTGTGATTCTCTGAAACTCACAGTAACAGTGACTGGAAGAAAGTAAACTTTTTATTTTTTTGTTGTTTTTAAGTATGTCTATGCTAAATTTAACAGAGAGATTATGGTTGAAAACTGAAAAGAAGATAGTCAATTTTAAAAGGCCCAACTGTTCTACTCACTGTGAACTGTGAGGCAAAATTCCTTGGCAATCTCTAGGAGAACAGGTTATAAATAACGTTAAAAACATATATGAGGCACTGTAACCAGAATAGTCCTTTTATTTTTATCCAGGTCAACAGTCAGATTTTTGATGTTAACTTCCTTTTCTTCTGTGTCTTTTAGACCAGGGTGCATAAAGCTCAGCTTGTAGTAACCTGCTGTAACTTAGTGTGTCCATTCCTTAAAATTATCATGTAGGTGTAAAAATTTGGAAGAAGAAAAATTCTTCTTCCTGAAATACTGGGTATTTATCAGCAAACAATTTGAAAATAACTTCACACTACTTGCACCTCTGGTTTCTGATTTACTGCATCCAGTGAATGAAATCTTATTTTGTTCAATTTTGATAGTCTTTTAGATTTTATCTAAACATCAACAAACCACTCAGAAAAATTAAAACCTCATGCTTTCCTCGCCTTTTTTTTTTTTTTTAAGAGGTGTATTTTCAGTTCTATAAAAGTTGGTGATTACCCTTTGTCATTTTCTTTCAGCTTGAATTTGTCCATGCATTTATTACCAAGGGGAGTGCTATCCTTAATTGTGCATTAAAACCCACCCTGGCCTGGTGTGCAATTTTCCCCTTATAAATGATTTTTATTCATGTGCTGTAAGGCCCATAGGCACTTGCCATGGCTGGCTGACTTCCTGAGGCAGAGCCCTGGTTACACATATGGGTAAGCTTGCTCCAGAGGTCACGTGTAGTTTTGCAGAGACAGCGCTGCAGATAACTGCTACCTAATTAGATAACTAAATAGGTGACTGTCTGGTTAGCCTGAACTTTTCACACACCATTACCTCATGTGGCAAAGTCCATGGTGTGTTTTTATGCAGTTCACAACCTTGTCCATAGGTTCTTCCTTTACACTCACTCCCCTGGCAGATTTTATCATTCCCTGAGAATAAATAGCAAAAGTCTGCTTAGTGCTGCCAGTATGTGGATCATCTGGCTGCCAACTTGCAGGATGGATGTTCTAGCACATTTTGGTACCTAATCCTTACTCGGGAGTTTCCGCAAAGTAACATCAAAGAAGTACATATATTGCTATAGATCTCAAGAAATCCAATGGAGATTGGAGGAGAGGAAAATGAGAGAAATTAATTCATGAGTCTAGACATTTTTGTTAGAAATACACAACAAAACGGTGGATAGAAGCTTGTCACTATCTTAAAATCAATTATGTTTACCATATGTTGGGCTGCTGGATGAGGACTTACCAGTTCAGGCACAGTAGAACCTTCTGTCATTGCAATACATGTGATTTCCAACTCTTATGTCCCCTGCCACATTAAGAAGGTAATGATATACTTTCAGTATAAATATCTCTATATATATCTTTGTCAGCAAGTTGAAAAAATTTAAATTAACCCAGCTGGATCTGAAATTTTCTTTCCCAACACAGAAGGTGTTGCTCACTTTTACAATGACAATCAAATCCCTATTACAAGGAGTACTTGAAATTTTCATGTACATAGGTAAGACCTTTAGTGTGAAAACCAAAATGTGAAGGAATTGAAATGCATGTTTGTTTTTTGTGAGTGCTGTTTGTGGGTACAGGCGGCAAAGTTTGTAAAGAAATAAGGCCAAATCTTGGATTTATAAAAGAGAGGAGGAATCACTGAGTTAATTACAGCATTCTGAAGCTATCACATGCTGATGCTTCACAGTTCTGTATTGGGGTGTTTCTCTTCCTTCTCCACTTCAAACTTCTTAAACTGACCCTAAGATGTCTGAACTCAGGTAAGTCCTTTCTGGTGGGCCTACCATCTGTCTTGGTGCCTTTTTGTGTAATTTTTGCATTGACTGTCTGTGCTGTTGTGTTTGATGGTGGAGGCCATGCCTGGACTTGCTGGTGCAAATGCAGAGTTCAAGAAACACCTTCACTACATAGAGTGCAGCAGTATATTTGCAAATCCAGTCTGTCTAGATGCCTGGAATAAAACCTTCAGGTAGGGTCAATGACAACATGAGGTCGAGAAAGCTGGAGTGAGTTTTGTTATATTTGCTTTTCAGGGCAAGCACAGAATTGAAGTTTTCCATACTAGGGAAAGGTAATGAACCAAAGAGCAAAATGAGAAACCTTGCAATAGCAGGAGAAGAGTGACAACAGTTGTTAGGAAATGGATGAGTGGGAAGATGCAATAACCCTTTTGACTTAGGCACACAAGAAATCAGCAGTCTGGGAACACCAACTGTTGCCTTCCCTGGAAAGTAGACGGGAAAATATTTTTGCATTGCCTTGCAGTATGCCAGGCACACCACCAAGGTTAGTGATGACTAACAGAATGACTGGGGCTGTGGACAGGAAGGGAAGTCACAGCTGCATTCCCTCCATGCCTGCAGACTTTGTAGCCAGGCAAAAAAGGCTCTCTCTGCTCCAGATTCTCTAGGACAAACTCAAAAGCCTTGTCCTAAAACGATGTTGTAAAGACAGAGCGTTGTAACAAAAGGATTCAGGGCAGTTACCTGATGAATGGATAGCTCCTAGATCCCACTGCTGGGCTTAGGGGTTTATAACTGATGGTGACAGTACATATGGATCTACTCTCTGCTCAGTTCCCTCTACAGGGCTGGGAGCAGATGGTGAGGTTTCATGAGTTTTACCTCAAGTCCTGAACACCATTCTTAGAATTCATCTTGCCTTGCTAATTATTGGTCAAAAGGCAGACAGCACCCCATCCAGATGGATCATAAAAATGTCCAGTCTTGGGGAATACATTCTTTCCCTGGGGAAATTAATCCAACGGTTAATTGTTCTCATTGTGAAAAAATTTTACTCTGTGTCCAATAGGAATGCCCCTAGAACTAACTTGTATTTGTTACCTCTCATCTTTTCTGTGTGAATCCCTGTAAAAAAGGGTCTCCATCTTTTTTGTAGCCACACTTGAAGCACTCAAACATCATGATAAGGTCTCCCCATAGCCTTCTTTCCCTCAGGCTGAACAAACCCAACTCTCAGCCTTTCTGCGCCATGGCAGGATTCCCAATTCTTTGATCATCTTTTTGGCCTCTCTCTGAACCCTGTCCAGCCTGTCTGCATCTTTTTTTTTCTGTCCAGCAGGGACCAAAATGGAACACAATATCCCAGATGTAGCATGACAAACACTGAGCAGAGTGGGATAGTGACTTCTTTGACCTCTGCTGGTGATGCCCTTTTGATGGAACCCAAAATTCTCAGGTCTTTCTTTGCCACAGCAATACACTGTTCACTCCTGTTGAGCTTCTTGTGCACCAAAACCCCAGGTCCCTTTTCTGCAGTGCTGCACGCTAAGTGCACCCTAAATCCCAGCTTGTGCTACACTGCTGGATATTTTCCTCAGGGCAACACCTTATATTTGTCTTTGTTGAAATTAAACCACTAGCTGTTTTCTACTTCTTCACACAGAGTTCTAAATGGGCTCATCTCCATATAATTTGTTCAGTTTCCAGAACTGCTGTAGATCATAAAAAATCAACTTTTAAACATGTCCTGTTCAGTAAGTGGTGTTAATTCATAGAGTCAGAAATCAAATTTTGGCTTCATCACATACTTTAAAATTAAGATCCATTGTCTTGGTTTGATTCTGACATGTACTGAGAATTGCTTCAACTTCTTATTTTAATGTTTAACAAAGATGCATACATTGTTGTTGTCAGATAATTATTTAATTTAGAATAAAATAGATTTAATAATTCATCTGACTAAAACAGGCAGTCTTTGACATAGGTTAGTCAGTACATATGAAATAAGTATTTTAAATGGGAAAAAAAAAAAAAGCCCAAAGGATTTGAAGATTATCTTCAGCTTTTTGGTGTGATCCTGCAGCAGTTCTCACATCTCTCATTTGACAGCACTGGTATAAACAATGTTGAATCTCTTAATTTTAGAGTTGTCAAGAAAGGTCTCCATTTTCTTAGCTAGTTTCCTTTTTAATTTTTCTACATTCACATCAAGAATAGCAGGAGAGTCTCTGATCTGGCATGGACACTCTCATTCTTTCAGGTAGTCTGATGGTCTCGGTGTGACTAGGGCTGTGGATGCAGCTGTTTGGGAAGGAAAGCCTATGCAGGCACTAGCACTTTAGTCCCCTCCTCTTGAGTATGTTGCACAGGTGCAGATCATCTGTATTAGCTGAGCATCTGTCCTTGATAGAAATAAACAGTTAACCCAAATGACAGTCACATGCCTGTACACCTTTTGGATGACCTAATTCCTGTACACATGACTCTTCTACTAGGTGGGCAAACTATTCTTCCTTATCTCCCTGCACTGATGTGCACAAGATGTGTCCCAGAGAGGAGTGAGGAGGCCTTTTACACAAAACAGGATAAGACATCTAATAGACAGGCATTTCAACACAGTATTGCTGTTTTTACTGTATCTGAAAATGAATAATGATACAATAAAGTATGTTAGCACTGAAAGACTGAGACTGCAGTCATGGGAAACATGTACGCTCTTATTATGGTTTTTCTTAGATAATTCCACAATAGTTCTCTGAAATACTCTCTAGAGCTTCAGTTTGATCATATTTATGTTTCTCCATGTTTTTTTTATGTTTTTCCATGTTTGTTTTTTTTTTTTTTTTTTCTAAAAAGGCTGCAGATTAACAACTCTGGTCTTACTCATCACTACCAAATATATTTTCTGTCCTCTGCAAACCCTGTGATGACCTCCACAGTAATGCAAACATCTCCACTGCAATTACTCAAATCCTATTACCCCTTTGGTGAATTAAATATTTACTGTGTTTAGATGTCAGCTTTAAAATTGCTACAGCTCTCCCACTCTGCTTCTGAAGACAGGAGAAGTATCTAACATTAGAAACAAAGCAGGGTTAATTTATCATCAAGTACAAGTTAATGTACTTAAGTACATACTTACTAGTACTCTACTTGATATTTATTAGTACTTGCCTTTAGCTGGAGATAGATTTGTGGGTGAAGATCTGCCCTTAAGCTGACATGCCTTCCTGGTTAATACTGCAGGACACCCTAGGGGATAGCTCCACTCTAATCTCTGTGTGTGCTCAGTATCTCCTGTTATTCACTGTATCAGTGCAATCTAGCAGGCTCATTACCTTGTCATGGCAGGGAAAATATTCAGAGCATCGACTTTTTTTTACCGTACCCTTGATCCATGAAAGTGGGAAGTGGGAAATGTGTCAAGAAAAGAACAAGTTGACACCAAGTTTTTAAAATAAAATCAAGTAACAGAATTTTCTTGAGATTTTAACAAATCTGCCAGCCTTGCATAAAACTGTCAGTTTCTTACAGAGTCTTCCTCAGTAATGATACTAGATTAATAAAATGAGAATAAATTGCAGAGCCCTAGCAATCCATCCAGAGCTTATTCAGTAAGGAGTTTTTGCTTCAGCAATCACGGTTTAGCTGTCAAAAGACCTTTGTCTCTTTTGTCAAAACTTGTGAGTATTAAATTGACTGAAGATAACTGAAACTAGTCATCGACCTGAAAAGTCTTGCTCCAACACCTTGACACGCTGAATGCTGAGTACCACTGTTATCTGTGAGAATAAAATACCTGGAAAAATAATCTTAAAAAACGACCAATTCTTTTATCTTTACTGTTAAAAAGATTGGCATGATGTGAAGCATCTGATTAAGATATATTCCACATCACCAGCAAGCTATTTGCGCCCACGTTAGAATAGCTGTGGAGATTAGGTCTCCTCATCACAGATGAGGTCAGAACAACTGATGGTCATTACTCCAAGTACAGGTCAGACCAGTCTACTTATACCATTTACAAAGGGAAAAAATTGTCTTAATTCCAGCAGAAATTTGTGGCTTTGCAAAGATCCGTTTTTAGAAATAGCTTTGATTGCTCTTCTTGATACTTAGCAACAAGACACAAAACTAGCAGTTGCAGCCACTGGATAGGTTTCTGACAAAGCTCTTTGTGACAAAAAGCAGTAAGAGTACCCAACAGCTCAGACACTGAAAAATCCATGCTTTTCAACAGCCTCCTGCAGAGCAGAAACTAAGGTGAACCCAGGAGGAGTTAGAGACCTTGACAGGTGATGTAGGTGCCACATCAGTTTCTCTGGCAGCAAACCTCTCAATCCTCAGTTGGATTTTGGAAGGGATTTCCTAAAGGCTCTTCCCTCCATGTCTTCTCCAGCACAAAGCAGCAGAGCAGCACTGCCTGACTTCCCTCCCACAGCACCACTGAGCAAGCGAACAGACAGAATGGAAAATCAGTCCTCGTCAGTGGCCCTGAGCGATCATCACCAGAGACTCCAAAGGAGAACTTGGGCCTTTAAACTCTGAACAGAAACACACCACTGACTGCTGAGGCATAGCAGGCAGCACAGTGGGTACTATTGCATGAAAGATATGATTTCACCTCAGAGAAGGTGAGTTAAAAACACCTAGGGGTGGCAACCCAGCTCCTCTCACAGGTGGCCGGTTGGGTAGCCAAACTGCCAAAACAACCAGCTGGAGAGCACAGCACACCCAGCCAGCATCTCATGGGATGTCTGGTTCTTCTTCAGGGATGGGGTTTGCTTCCTCTGGGGTAGATTGTTGCTTTCAACAACTTTCAACCCAGCAGCACCCCCAAATTTGAAGTAACCCTTAGACATGGTAGCATTGCCCAAATCCAGATGCACCTGACACATGGAAGTGCCCCCCAAACCTGGCAACGTGCACCTGAGACCCATAGCAACACCCACAGGCCCTAAAGTTCACCCCAAAGTGGCAGCAACCACCACACCCTGGCACATCCCCAAAACATCTTAGCAACATCCAAACCCACAAATACACCCAGACCCGGGGATACATCTTAAATCTGCCAACAGTACGACATGTTCAGAGAGCCACCCTGAATGGGCACCTTTCCTCAGGCCAGGCAGCACACCCAAAAACTGGCACCACTGCATGGCCCCAGCAAGGGACAGCAATCCAAACCCAGTGGGCTGTTACTATGCCAAGGTATCTGGGGCAGCCAGTAGGCCAGGCCCACAACTTGGCCCAGACAGGGAATGAAGGCCAAGCAGGAAGCCTGGGTTGGCCCAGATGTGGTGGGAATCCCATCACCAGGCTGGCTGTGCTCTTGTCACCCCTGGGGTCATCCCAGGGCACTGGGTCCAGCCATCCTGGATAAGGCACAGACCACAGATGCAGACGGAATTTAGGCATGTGGTATCCCCTGGGAACAAAGGTTTGCTCCAGAGGGTTACAGGCCAGCCATTCAGGGGCAGCAAGGCTTGAAGCACACGGCCATGGCACTGGGCAGCCAGGCAAGGCTCGTCTGTAGGGAGGAAGGTCTGAGGAAGAATCTGTCAACCCTGATGAAGAAGACGAGACCCCAGTCCATGCCCTAACACTGCTCTCAAGAAAGGCAGAGGATAATGACTGGCAATTAAGTATGGGATCTCCCAGCGCATATAAACAGACAACTTTTTTGTGACAGATGAAAAGGGCCAGCCAGCTCCTGGGGCTGGTGCACATGGCTGGTCCTGCAGTGGTTTTCAGGCCAACTTTAGAACTTACTTCCACCACCATGGCTGCCAAAAGGTGTGTCACATCCTAATTGGCCCACTCTGGGAGTGACTGTCACTCTTGACACTGTGCCATGGGGCATGGGGGAGCCCTCATGCTGCCTTACTGGCAGTGCTGAAGCTACTGGTTTCTGTGCTGCTGTTTCTGTGCTGGCACAGTTGACCAGTGACATTCTTCAGGCTGAATGTGTGAGTTCTGTGCCCACTGTTGTTTCCTTGAGCAGTTTTAGATCCAGTCTCCCCTGGGTGGCTAGAGAGACTGTTGCTACCCTGATGCCACCTGGCTGGCAGTGCTGGGGCTCATAGCATCCAAATTGTCTGAGAAATGAAAGGAGAAGCAGGAGCCCCCAAGCAGGAGAAGTCATTGAAGTACTCACAACCATACTGGAGGCAAGCCCCAGGGCTCTGCTGACAGCCCCAGTCTGGTCCCTGGCCCTAGCACAAGACACCCAAGTGCTCTGCCTCTTACCAGTGTCCGTGGGTACAGCTGCCACCCTCCCAGGGTTTTCCATTGTTCCTCAAAGAGAAGCAGTGTTTTTTTGGGCCAACAGGACCAGAACAGAGACTGTCCCCTGCACTGGGAATTGGTGAGGCTGCGCCTTGATCCCTGTGCCCAGTTTTGGGCCCTCATTGAGGAAAGACATTGAGGTGCTGGAGCATGTCCAGAGAAGGGCAACATAGCTGGGGAAGGGTCTGGAACACAAGTCTGATGAAGACTGAGCAGGTTCAGCCTCAAGAAAAGAATGCTTGAGGGGATCTTCTCACCCTCTAAACTGAGATAGCATTTGGACTCAGGATCTTCAGGGTCTTTTCCAACCTCTCTGATCCTATGATATCTATGAGTTTTACCATGATTATTATGAATAGCAGCATTAGTAGTGCTTGTTCATGTTTCTCTGACTAGAAGTCTCCCCCTCATTTGGAAGGCGTATTTTGCTTATTACCCATTTCTCCCCACTTTTAGTCCATCTTCTAATAGTTTACTGTTGCAAATATTTTTTTTTGAAGTTAGTATTTTATCAAAAAGTTGTAAGAAAGGATATATTAGAGATACTCTAATATATCCTTTGCAGGGATATATCAATTTTCTCTTGCAGAACCCTCTGCAAGAGAAAATTGACAGATATATGGGTTTATAAGCTGAAAAAAAGGATAGTAGTACCTTTTGCAGCATTTTGGGAAAGACAACTGAATTCCTATGGGTGTTATCACTGTGACTAAGTACCTCACTGCACTAGAAGAGGACATGCATATGCAAATATTGCTGAGGACTTTCAAAAGTCATCCCACCATTTGGGTATGGTGGAAGTGTGTTGAACACGTTACCTAAACAAAGGTATCCATAGTGTCTGGTCACTCTTCAGCTTTTCTCTCCCATTTGTAGCACTCAGCAGACTTCTCTGAGCACACGAATGGTTGTAGGGAAGGACTGATTCAATAATCAGTCCAATTTTGAGCTTAACTGGGCAAGCTGATCTTATGCCTGAAGTCTTACAATCCTCTTCAAGGGTATTTCCTTAGATACATGAATCCTCACCTCAGTGAGTGATTTTGTGTTCAATTTGATTTACTATGATTATGTCTTCTGTGATTTGGGTCCAATTACTAGAACATATTAATATTTAGATTCCTGAAGATACCTCCTCTTATATTCTAACATGGAAAAATATGTACAGCATAGACTGCATTTAGGATTCAAGATGAAAGGCAGAGTCATTGAATAGGCTGCTACTGAGGAATACAATACTGTGGGCAGTCTTCTGTCTATGGAATATCTGAAGTGTATTTGCTTACCTCATAACAGTCTCCGTCTTGCCTCATATTCTTACAAGAAGCCATAAAGCACACAACAACTCCCTTAACCAGTTAGTACAAATTAGTTTCTTTATTTTCTGTTTAAAAATTGTGAAATTCCTGACTAGTGTTGCCAGTCCCTTATGTGGAAAAACAGCCTGAGCAAACATAGTAACTCAGAGAACTGAGTCAGAGCATGATCCTGTCTCTCATGTGGCTTGAATAAGTACATCCTAATACATTCAGCTAGTATTCAGGAATTTTTCACAATTTTTACTGAATTGTGTGTACAGTTACAGAAGTCAAGGGGGATGGAAGGTGTATCAGGAGCCTTACAACTTTTAGTCAAAAAATAAACTGTTTTTTAAAGGATTTGAATATTTTGCCACTATCCAAGCAGCTGCTACAATTACTTGAAGCTAGGTTTTCCCACTTTTTGTGCAGAAAAGTTGGAGGATATGGGAAAATCAGTGAGCTTTTTCACTAAGATGTGTTTCATTTTCTAGCTAGCATGTGGAATTTCAGCTCAAATACAATTTCAAATGTGCATGACATAATACTAGAATTCTGCCCTATATGCTATCCTCTCTCTGTTTGAGATATTCTTTTATAGGATCGTTGTCTTATTTCAGAGAAAAGCATGACTTCATATACTCTGTGTCAGTGACACCCACCCCAGGAGCACACAAGCTGCACTTTTATTTTATTAATTAACACAGTATTCGTAAAATACTCTGAAGATGGTAAGCATCCTCACTGTGCCAATGTAATTACTACTTTTCGCACTAACTATGTTCCTAAAAAATGTTACATGTGTATGAATGGTCCAAGATGATAACAGGATGTGGTCCCATGCTGATGGCTTGGGAATCTGAAGTTACAAAAGCATCATTAGTTTGTAGTTTAAAACAGAGCTTACAGAGCCAAGTGCACTATAAAAATACAGTCATGAGGACATTACGATGAAGTTAAAGAAATTGTGTGCATGCATAAGCACGTATAATAGCATACTGCACAATAGGGCAAAAAGGATTAAATGCTTTTGGGGAGACTGGGTTGCATTTTCATGTTTTTGTAACAATTAATTTTTTTATGGGTTCTCTCCACCTAAGAGCATCTGTCCCACCTCTCTCTCTTGCCTCCTGTCACTTCCTTCCTAAGCCTTTTTGTCTGTGCATTGCTCCATGACAAAATGCTGCTGGTCAAATACTGCAAAGTTATATCCTCACAACTTTACAGGGATCCCTGACAGGGCCTGCAATAATGTGAGAATTCCTGAACTTGAGTGATGACAGAGTGATTTTTACAGACGAAGTTAAAGAATCTAGGTACATCCGGAAAGGTACTGCACAGCTAATATTTCAAATGGGTGCCTGGTGTCTTTGTATCTAAGCTTAGAACAGTTATGAAAGTACAAATATATCTATGTTGCTCTGAGAAGGCAATAAATAGAATTGTACTTTACCATGGGGTTGCTGGCTGTGAGCCAAACCATGGAAGCAGAGACAGGCAGTGAGGCATGTATATTCATACCCCCCTGCACTGACCTCAGAGTTTACCCCAGATTGGCATAATTTCTTCTTGATACAGCAAACTATTTTTTACACTGTTACAGTATGTCACCCCTGAAGCTCAATCCTAAATCCAAGTAGTTAATTATATGAAAAGGCCTATTAACCAGAGTAAGAGGACTACTCATGCACAGAAATCTGTGAAGTACTGGGCCAGGTGCTAAAAGAGGAAAGCTGATCGTGTTTTCAGGGGCCAAGATTATGAATGGTCTCCCTATAAGTTTAAATTAATTCTCCCAGGGAAGCAAACTAGGAGTTTGGATTTCTGTATTAGTGATAAGTTTCTCACCTTTATAGTCCATTGTTTTTATTCATTGGCTGCCACAAACTGGAATCTGTCCAGAGGGTAGAATTCTATTTTGTGAAAAGATTCCTCTTTTCAGTGAAATCCCCCATCATTTCCCTTTTTCACCAGTATTTTATAGTTTATTTACAGGGGTTGTAAGTTCTAATGAGCATTACCTTTTGTTCTGTCTCAGCCTGTCAGCAAAGTTTAGTAAACCTTGTGCCTTGTGACAAATACATTTACCAGCTGGATGGAGCATATTTGCAGTGTGCTCTCTATGGAGATGCTGTCTCTGTGAATTACTGTGGTGCAGACCAAAAACATCCGGCATTCCCTTCTGAGGAAAGGTAAGCATAGCTCCCTTGTTGCTGGCCAGTCCTAGCAGGGCTCAACATTTGTCTTCAACAAAAAAAGAAGTTAGGGAAGAACATGTCTTCACCATGTGTGCAGAGATACAGGAACCTCAGGGCAGGGAGGCAACTGCCCCTTCACTCCTCTTCCACACCTCTCTTGACTGAATATACTGCTGACTTCCTTGTGGCATGGCATCAATCCACAAGTTTGTATTCTTCTTTCATGGGGAAAAATAAAGCTGTGGTGCACTCACCAGGACCTTCTTTGCATCTAGAAAATGCAACATGGCAATGCAGAGGGTAGGCTTTTTTGAACATGTGCTATTGACCAGATGCAACACAGCCATAAACTCATGCTCAAAACGTAATTTAGGACTTGAACTGCTCCCCTTTGGCAGTCATATGGAATCACCATGGCAACTGTTCTACTGGGAACAGCATAGATACACTGGAAAATACTGAAATCTCAAAAAGAATTTTGGGATGGAAATCTCATTTGGAAACCAGCTCTTGTTTGACACAATTGACTCTCTCTTTGATAAAATGATAGCGAATGCTCCCACTCCAAATAGAGGCAGTTCTTGGGATCGACAAGTTTGTGAAAATGCTGAGAGCTACAATGTAGAGTTTTAAAAAATACTCTGAAGTACCAAAAAAAACCCCAAAACCAACAGTTTTCTGAAGCTGGTAAGTTGAACAGAATAATGCTTTTGTCTCTACTCAGTGTGCATGTGCAAAGGACCCTCAAATTGAATATAAAGTCACAGCAAGGATAAACACATTGTCTTCCTGAGAGGAGATAAAGGAGATCCCATTGCATAGTTATGTGTTATTTGATGACCCTCACCATACTGCCACAGCAGCTGCCCAGTAGACAAAGTCACTATAAACAGGAAAAGACTCTCTTTTCTCTGACAGAAAGAAATGATAGGTCACGTGAAGTACATTAAAAAAAAAAAGTACAAGATCCATTTTGTTGAGATTTCCTTTGTAACTGTTCTACTGTGAAAAGCTATTTGTAAAGATCAGTAGGCAAAAAACCTGCTACTTGCTGAAAGCACACAGATTTCTAAGCTTCTAAGTTTCTTTAACCCTAACTCCTGGGTTTCCATAATGATTTACGTATGATCAAAGATCAAAGGAATTTAACCCAATGTGTTTATTTCTAAGAAGCTATTGCATTTTTAAGCAAATAACCTTGTTCAACCTTTGAATTTCTTCCTTATAATATTGTCTGATGGATGCTGGAAGCAGAGGAATTACAGTGATTCCAGATTACTGCTCTATTTTAAAGAGGGTGGTGTGGCCCAGTGGGCTGGAACACAAGAGATGGATTCTCTACCAGGTAACCTTGTGTGGCTGGTTTCACACCTGGGAGCACTAGCTCACTTTGTAGCTGAAAAAGAAAAAGAAAGGAAAAGGGGAGCTGGTGGCACCACTACTTGGCAAGTGGTTGAATCACAAACAAAAAACTGTGACACAAGGAAAAAGCTGTATGTAAGAAGCAAGATTGACCTACAGCTACTTCTGAAGCAGGCTTATTTTGGGACATGATTCAATTCTGCCATCTTTCTGTCATTTTGTAGCTAAAAACATGTGTATTCGATCTGAACACATTCACTCTGACCTGTCTGTTCAAGCTAGTTTTCAAGGTTAATGATTAAATGGCTAAAAATATAAACAAGGGCATTCACAGGGGTTGCAGGAGCAACCATGCAACATTTTATTTCCTTTGCAATGCTACCTTTTCTTTATCACCATAATCTTAAAGCACTACAGGTTCATTCTCCAGTGAATTACAGTTAATAGAGAAGAAAAGCATTTTTCTGAACTTCTTCAGACACTGTCAGTCTAACCTTTTGCAACAGCCTTTTGAAGACAGAAGCAGATAATCTGAATTATATTGCAGTTACAAATACAAAATACATGAAAAAAATAATCAGAGAAACTGTATTAGTAGTGAAAGGCTATTTCAGTTTTAATGTAAAATGTTGAAAAAATCTGTTCTTCAATATCTTTGTGAGGTTGAAATGAACATGGATTCTATATAATACTTGTAGATGAACCAGAAATATTTGGATGCTAGTGTAAGGCTGTTTTAGAGCCTTCAGAAGCAATCACTCTATGAGGGTGCTGGGCTGTCTAAAGAAAAAAACATTTAATTGCTCCCACAGCTGATGTGAGTCATTGTTTGTTTCCTCTTAGAGCAACACCTCAGTCTTCAGAAGGAACTCTGAAAATGAGTTAGTTCCACAGTGTTTTTGTCAAGTTGTCTGCCTGCTGTCCAGATTTCTAAGAGGCATTATCTTGCAATCTTACAAGGCAAGACAGCAAAGTTCCAGAAGTATAAGTACAAGGAGGAGTGAAATGAGTAGCCAATTCCCCTGAAGAGCTGGGAGCAGATACTTTGAGTCCTAGAGGTATGTCCTACACATACCTGTCAAAACACTTCCCAGTCTGCTATTCAGAATAATGCCAAGGAAACAGAAGAGGGATAAAATGCTATGCTTTAGGATAATTATGGTGGTGACACTTTAATGGCTTGTGTTTTAGACAATTTTTTTCTCAAAATTCATTACTTTTTATATTAAAGCCTGGAGGTATAATGTGATTCTTTCAGATACTTCTAAAAATGATTTTTTTTTTCTCTGCCAGGTGCTTTTCCACATGATACAACATGGAATTTTTATTAATAATCATAATAAACAGAATCAACAGCATCAAATGCAGCTCTCCACATTTAGGGTGTTGAAGTCTGTGTGTGTATGTTTATTTTCTAAATAATGAATGCACAATGTAGAAGAATAAGCATCCATTAAAAGAGCATTCATATTTTCTGATGCCTCAGTTTTAGGAATTCAGCAGAAAACAGCTAGAGCAACTGGATGCATCTATGTCAAATGACTTTAAATAGTTGATTTAGTTCAGGTTGTAAGGAAAATTCTGCTGGACCTGTCAGCATTGATGTTTTTTTCAATACTTTTGTTTTCCTACAGCACTAAAGGTGCTATGAGACATGAAATATTTCTTTATAAAATGGGATCTGAGTGAAGTAAATTTGTGAACCATTATAACTGGCAGTTCAGACTGGCAGTTAAGAGATGTAGCAATCTTGAATTTATGCTATGTTTTCATAATGCATGGTTACATGTCCTCTCTTCTTCTAAGTGATAGATAGTTACATAGAAATTAGAAAGACCTCTAAAATAAATCTCCCATAAACATCTACTTGATTTCAAATATTTCAAAATTACTCAAGACTATGAGCAAGACTGAAGAATTTCCTGCATCTTTGATGACAGTTTTTAGAACTTTGGTCGAAATATAGTGCTTCATATTACTAATGAATATAGCTTAATTTGCCTTACAGGTAGGTATCCTTAGCTCAGGTCATCATAAATACAGTATTTCCAAAGAAGGAAATAATTTAGCTTCGAGGTTTTGGCTACATCCCCTGAACTGGGAGTTTTTCTGGTCTCATAAAGGAGTGCTACTTTTCCTATGGTAAGACCAAGCTTCTGTCCCTCACTGAGTCTCAGATCATCTGGTTGGATTGAAGCTGCAATGATCAATGCTACAATGCATGACCTTCTCATGGCTTTGAATCAGTCCTACCTGAAGGTACTGCACCAGATTGGAAGTGTTCACAAAATTTTTTAAGTATTTGGCTTCTACATTTCTTGAAGGCTAGTATGATAGAAAAATACACATATTCTTTCTGCTTACAATGTTTCTCGCTAAAGGCAACACTCTTCTGCTGACTTTGGTTCTTCCCATCTTGCAGATTTTATGACAGAAAAGAAGTGCAGCTTTTGAATCCTGGTACATTGAATTAGTCATTGGTTCATTTTACCATGCTGTGAGAAGTACAAGCAGAGTCACTGACAGCTGTTCTCCTAAAGTGTTCTGTACTAAAAGATGATTGGTGCACATTCAATATTTGGATCATATGCAGTTACAGAAATGGTAATGGAAAAGTTTCAAGAACAGCAATGAAGTGCAATGGTTGTGGTCCCTAATTAGGATAGATTCAATAAGGTGAAGTGCTGAATCCTGCCCCTGGGTCACAAGAATCCCATGCAGTGGTACAAGTTGGATGCAGAGTGGGTGGAAATCTGCCTGGCGGAAAAGAACCTGGGGGTGCTGGTCAGCAGCAGCTGATCATGAGCCAGCTGTGCCCAGATGGCCAAGAAGGCCAGTTCTTTTATCAGGAATAGTGTGGCCAACAGGAGCAGGCCACAGAGGGTCCCTCTGGACTCAGCACTGGTGAGACAGCACCTTGAGCTTTCAGTTTTGAGTTTTTTTTCAAAGCTTTTGAGCTTTAAGTGTTCAGTTCTGGGCCCCTCACTACAAGGACACTGAGGGGCTGTAGTGTGTCCTGAGAATGGTAACAGAGCAATGGAGCTGGGGAAGTCCCTAGAGAGGAAATTCTAGTGAGGAGCACCTGAGGGAGCTGGGGAGGTTTAGCCTGGAGAAAAAGAGGCTCAGGGGTGACTTTATCACTCTCTAAAACTGCACTAAAATAGGATGCAGCCAGGCAGGGTCAATCCCAGAAAACCAGTGAGAGGATGAGAGAACATGGCCTTAAGCTGCACCAGGGGAGGTTCAGGTTGGACACTGGGGGAATTTCTTCATGGAAAGCAGAGTCAAACATTGGAATGGACTGCCCAGGGAGGTGGTGGAGTCACCATCCCTGGAGGTGTTCAAGAAACAAGTGAACATAGCATGCAGTGACATGATATAGTTGACAAGGTGGTGATCAGTGAAAGGTTGGGTTTGTTAATCCTGGAGGTCTTTTCCAATCTAAATGATAATTAGTCTGTCTTTCAATCTAGTTTAGGTCTATTTTCCAAAAGTATATTTTATTAATCTGATAAAAAACCCACAGTGGTAAATATGAAATAAGTATAGCAGAAAAAACCAAAACCAGTATTGCCCTAAGTATGAATGTAATTCTGGCACCACTTTGTCAGCTCTCTGGTGCTGTCTGAAAGACAGACAAAATTTAACTACATGAGAGATCTATAGAAAATTAAAGAAAAGCAGACCCAATGCTGATCCATGTCAACAGCAGAGCTTTGAAAAAAAAAAATGTTCACCACATATCAGACTCGACCTGGCATCTGCATGACAAGGAACAGGGCAGAAAGCAGGGAAACGACTGAGTGAAACTCATGAGGTGTTGTGGACAGAGCTGCCAAACCTGTCCTGAATTTAAAAACTCTGCCTCAAAAACACCATCTGCTCTTAAAAATCTGAATATTTTAGTGAACAGGGGAACAGGGGAACAGGGCTGCTAAAAAACTTGCAACAATGTCCCTCAAATGCACAAAACATTAGTTCTGAATATATTCAGACTAAGCTGTCATCAAATAATAAAACTGTGATTAAAACAGGAGACAGTGAAAAACCGCTAAAGGAACAAATGGTTGCAAAATAAGTGAGGGCAGCTGTCCTAGATTATGCCAGTGTTCATAAGTGTTTGTCAAACCTACAAATAAACATGTTTATATTTTTACAATAATGTTTACTTGGAAAGTTTTTACATGATGCCAGATTAGCAGAACATCACAGTGAATCGTGCCATAGATATAAAGCAAAATTAAAATTTTGCCAACCTGGCACTTGCTTAGCGTATGTATTCTTCTCCTGATAGTTAGGATATCTGTTCCAGGTCAGAAGTGTGGTCAACTGAAAAGGGCCCAGTCCTGAGTGAGCCAGATATCAGTTACACAGTCTGATGCAAATGCAAAGCATTAGAGAGCTAATCTTGAGTAGGTATTCCTCTTTCAATTCAACCCTTCACTAGATTATCCAAGACTTACCTCCTATGTATGCAGTCCTTCAGAAAGTGGGGCTGGCAAGTCATATGCAGGAGGTCATTTGATCCATCACTTTAGTTTAGAGCTGGGGTTCACTGCTTTCCAGTGTGCACATGCTAACTAATGGTTTGGCTTACAGTAAGAGTATAAAAAAACAATTTAGCAAGAGGTATTTATGTAAACATTTATTTTACAATGCTCTATTCGGACTCCTCCAAAGTGGATTAAGTTGAACAGCTCAAAGGCATTTTTCTGTGAAATTTGATAAACCACAAAAATATTTAGGGAAGAAAAATGATGGCCCATTAAATGTGCACCTGAGTTTATTTGACAGTAAGTTCCCTGTGTTGACAGGTCCCGAGAGCACAGAGCTCATAAGTGGATTGTACACAAAATGTGGTGTGGTTGCAGCAGCCAGCCAGCCAAACAGCCTTGAATGCTTAGTGGAAGCACAAAAGGTTATGCTGGAGAGCAACAGAGCTTTTGTTGGCTAATTAAACAATCATGCTGTTACAGAGTGAAACAAATTAAGAAAGGGAAATATAAGACAGGGGCAGGGTTGAAATAGCAATGTCAGCTGGAAAGATGTTGCACAGAGCATTGACTGATGTGACAGGGACGTAAACAGATGTACTTAAAGATTTAAGGGTATTAAGGCACCACTTCACAAAACCTTGCAGTGTCTAATCTGTTTACAAAGGTGATCACTTAAGGTGTTCACATTTAAAACAAATAATCCTCACCCATTGTTAAGGAAACTTCCCAGTGTGACCATTGATGAGTCTCTGGCTTGCAGCCCCAGTGTCAGTCACTGTTGGGACCACAGCCCCTTCTCAAGCAGGGTCTGCACTGAGCCCATGGCAGCCCCACTTGAGTCACCCCACTCTCAGTCACAGGAGCTTCCCAGGGCAGAGTGTCAGATGTCTCATTCCACAGGAGGATTTATTGTAGGAACACAGCAGTAACAATTTATTGCAGTAACGCAGAAACAGCCGAGCCTCTGAGGAGGATCCCGAGCAAAGGAACCCCTGGGCTCTCACACCGTCCCAGGCCAAGCCAGCAGCAAGTCTCAGGCCTCACACACCTCTCTGCTGCTGCTGTCTCGCAGCGGCCCTTCCCCGGCCGGCGGCTCTCGCTTTGCTGTGCAAAGGGTCGGCAGCTCACGGCCTCTTGTCTCTGTGAGCTCTCACCCAGAACTCAACCTGCATCTCAGTCTGGGTCCTGAACTGCAGCTCGCAAAGCCAGCTACCTGCACCAGCTCTACTGCTCAATACAGCTGATGTAAGAGCAGGTACCAACAGTCTTTTCTCTCACTGCTACAGCTGTAGGTACAGTCATAAAGCTCAATGTGAAATGCCATGCCTGTTCTTGAGAGTGGTCTTCTGGGTTGTGTACACCTGTGGAGAGAGTGATTTTGTCAAGCTGTATGAGGTGTCTCGCACAGCACTGCTGCAGGATAGGGCTTTCTGCGGCATCTTTGTGACTCCTGAGCTTTTGCTGTGGTCTCTGAATTCAGGTTAGCTCTTACAGGCATCTTATGCTTGGTGGTTTGGTGCCACTCTTTGTCTATACTTGTGGTTTACATCACATTTTAATCACTCATTCACAGGTTGCATCTTAGAAACATCAATGCTTGGTTTGAAGGCAGTTCCCAGTATGGTGCTGCTTTGGATGATTTCCCAGGGGGGATTTTGTTTGCTGGAAATGGTCCCCACCACTGTGCTTCAGCTACTTGTTTCGTAGGCCCAGGTCCAGCATGCCCTCTAAGTCAAGCACTGAGCTGACCAGGAAACAGTAATGTGGGAAGTGGGTGAATGCACTACCCCTCACATAATCTGGGTGGAGAAAGCTCATACACAGAGATTTGTGGTAATCAGACAGCTACCTGTATCTGGTGCGCTTCCTACTGTTGAAGAAGGGTAGATGGGCTATAAATTAATTTATTTGTCAGTACTTTGACATTGTTTATTATAAGAGGGGCCAGAGGGCTTTGCTGAGTTCAGAAAGTAGTTGATGTTTATATGACAAAAGGGACATGGGCTGAGGAAAACAACTTCAGAAAAGCATGCTCTTAAAGCCTTGTTCTCACTCACACTCAGGCAATGCTGCTGTTCACAGGCAACATTGTAGTATGCAGGCATCCTTTCTCAGGAGAGCAGCTGCCTTGTCCTCTCCGCTTCTTCAGTTACTCCCCCACATTCTAGGCAATTCTTATTCTATATTTTATCAGTCTTGATGACCTTGTACTGTAAATGTTTGATGTGGAAAGGCACTGGTCTGCCATGGAAGAACAGGAAGGTGTTTAGCAGAGCTGCCATGCTTAAGAGTCCTAAGGAGAATTCAGAGCAGAAACCCACAGGCTGAGCTGGGAGCTGTTGCTGAAGTCCTCTGCCTTTTTAAACTGCAGTACACCCTGCCTTAAGGGGAAGGGAAGTGCATGCACACTATGCAGGCATTATCCACACAGGAAACTCCTGGGCTGTGCTAGCACAGAGAGGTGTCTGCAAAGATTGTCCCTATTCCTGAGGCTGCACTGCCACACAAGATGCTGCAAGAAACAAGTATTCTGTGCTCAGCCCTTTCTCTACACAGAAAATGTTCTCTGTGACAGCAAGAGAACCTCCTCCTAGGGCAGGCATTTCTCAGATTTTTCAGGTCTACTCTCCTGTAGTTTGTTTTCATTTTTTAATGAAATCATTGTGATGAAATGAGACAATTTTCCCATGTGGGATTTGAATACGCTAACTCGTTCTTGCCATTAATTAGCTGGGTTTCAGCTCTTGATTTCAAACTATTAAAATAATTAAGTTTGTATGAAGGCTTAATCACAGAAAATAGCTGAATCTTACAGTAATGTCAGTAAGAGTCCCAGTGGGGAACATGTTCCCGGTTAGCTGCTTCTGAATGTTGCTTTGGTGACCTAATTGGTCTGCACTGAAAGCAGAGTGAAACCAATTAGGACTGCAGAAGTCTGGTACATAGTTGGGGCTAGCTTAGGGATTTTTTCCCTCATTATGTTTGTTAGAGAACCTTCCCCTCTGGCCAGCTGTTGAAAAATGTTTATTCTCTTTTGGCAGGAGCTGAAATTCAAGTCACATGCTCATGCCCTTGCTACATAAATTTGAACAATTAAGAGTTTTAAAAATTAAAAGTAGTGCTGAACCTTTGTTTAAATGAACATAGGAAGCTATGAAGATGACCCAAATCTGAGTAAGTCAATAAGTGACTGTACCTCATGCTGACCTGTGACAGTATCTGAGTCAGGAGTGCTGATGTGGGAATTTAAATAGCACTTAACATGTTTTCCTGCTCGAAATCCTCCTTCACTCTGTTCCTGCAGGTAGATCTGTGCCTGGGAAAACTGTGTGTTTTAAAACACTTGAAGAGGCTTTTCCAGTTTTCCTGTTTTGCACCAGCTCAGAGAGTGTATGTAAGCGACATAAACATGCCACTGGACTGGTATTATTAAACATGGAATCTCTTTGTCCAGGACAGCAGAATTATTAACCAGCCTGGATGAAGATGATTTTCCCTGGCTTCCTCTGATTTCCACCACGGCTAACAACATGGTGGCTTAGGAGATCAGTTGTCTCAACTTTTGTATGTCTAATTGCTTTCCCATTTTGAAAAAATACTCCTAAATTTTTGGCTGTATTAAAAACATTACTTCACAAGACAGGGTTTTCTGAGGATATAATTCTAACATATAGACATGTCTTCTTTTATTGTCTTTTTAAAGACTTTTTAAAAGTTTTTTAAATCTTGACTAGAGTTTTCCTCCTTTTTTGTCTACCCTTCTTAAAGGTACAAGACAAATAAGGCTTTACTGGGGAGATAAATGAAATTGTAGATGACTAAATTGTAGAAAGAAGAAAAAAGGGAGAGGAGTATCTCCTTGCTACCGCAGGGTTGTTAGTGCAACAGTTCACAGTGAAGTAATAAGTGTAACAATCCAGAAGAGAATCAAAGCAGGAAAGGACCAGAATGCAGTGTAAAACTATCCTGAAGTAAAATGTAAAAATTTATGCAAATTTATGTCAATATAGGTAAAATCTTTGCTGAAAAAGCACAGATTTTTCAAACTCTATCAGAAACAGGCAGTATAGCTCTTTTTCCTAGCATTGGAAGCATAGTGGTGTTTTTATCTTGATATATAAGAGCAAGTGCTTAAGGAGATAGAGGTATGGTACCCTGTCAGATTTTGTGTGGCTACTTAGCTTGCTTTATTTAGGGGCTGCTGGGATTGTGTTGTATTACATCAAAACTGCCATCCATATGTTCTAATGCTGTGCATTTGTAGGAACAAGGTCCTGTGCATAGATAGGGACTTGAGCAGGTTTCAAAGTCCAACTATCTCAGTTTGCCAGCATTTGGATGGGTCTTCTTTGAGTTTCTGGTATTTCCTATTGATTGTATCAGGACCAAACTAAGCTGAGCTCTCATGGCATTACAGCCACATGTTTCTGCTTGGGAAAGAAGAAAACAGGATGTATCTGCTGGCCTTTGGCCACAGCTTATAGCTTACCTGCCTTCTTGTACTTACAGGTGGTTAAATCTACTTGCAAAGAATCAACCTGCCCAATTTGCTGAATAAATTCTATTCCAAATGAACATGCTAGAGTAATATTTTCTACAGAAATGGGACTGGACTGAGTCTATTTCCTAATGCTGCTGGTGGTGGGACCCAACCTAAATTCATGCCTTATGTTTTAGAAAATTTCTTATGCACACAAATGCTGGATTGTTGTGCTTATAATCAAACCCGGTTTCCCAGGTGCCTGGAAAGGCAAATAAGCAATATCCTTATATACTTATGCAACCCTTTCTGCTTAGCTTTTGTTTCTTCATCTCTGGAACAGTATTTTTGGGTCTTTCCCCTGTTTTTCTAGTAGCATTGCTTTTTTCCTTTTTTTTTCCCTGAGAAGCTGAGCTGAAAATGACATCATTTACCTCTTTAATTCACAAAATAACTTGACTGATTTGATGAAACTGTTCCCATTGCCCTCTGAGGACTTTAAACCAAATCCTCGCTTTCCTGGCATTGAGAACAGACAGCAAAAGACACTTAGACCTGATAGGTATTGTAACCATCTGGCCCCTGAAGCCAAACCTGATGTCAGGCCTGGGCTGAGAGACCCAGATGGACTGCAGAGGTCTGGTGACAGGGGAGATGAATAGGAAATGCTGTGAGAAAGATTTCTAACATGACTTCAGCAGGGAGGAGGCCAGGCTTCCTTCACATTGAAAGCGTGCAACGGGAGATGCTTTTTGTACCGAGCTCTCCAGCATCCCTTAAATCTTCTTCTAAGCTAGTCTGCCTTTGCCAATCTTTAAGGATCATGAAAGGAATTTATTGTTATATTATGCTCTCTCAGACCAAGCAGAAGAAACATTAAGGAGGGATTGTCCTGCTAGCTGACAGTTATTAATTTCTTATGAGTGTTTTGAAGTCCAGATCATGTGTTTATATTCTCGGGCTGTATTATTTTTCCCATGGTTTTTAAGCTCTCCTCATGTTTTTTCAGAAGGGTTTCCTATTAAGCTAAGCCATTATCAGTCATAGAAGAATTATCATGGCACAGCAGCTGTGCAGCTCATTGCACATCTAAGGCAGGCACTAAAAAGTTTTTCCTGAAGAAAAAGATATTGCACCTTCAAGTGTTCTGTCACTCTGCTGGAGCTGACTCTTGCCACATCTTGGATATTCATAGCTATCCACAGCTTGGATCACTCATCCCAACAGTGCTGTTCTCCCTATAACTTCAATGAAAGAAATGTAAATGCATTATGATAATAGCAGTATCTGATAAATCTGCTGCAGATAGTCAGAGCTGAAGGGTTTAGCAGAGCAAATAGGCTGGCTTCAAAGAGCTGTTAACTATGAAGAAAATCACAACTCTGAGAGGATAAATTCTATACACAAAATCTGTGCGTTATGAAAAGGCCCTGCTCTCTCCTATGCT
This sequence comes from Parus major, assembly GCF_001522545.3. NCBI lineage: Eukaryota > Metazoa > Chordata > Aves > Passeriformes > Paridae > Parus > Parus major. The sequence goes on from NC_031799.1 coordinate 43,318,751, forward strand.
GAGCAGCCTTCAGGAGAACTAGGATGTGGTTTCCTTTGTCTCTTGAGCAGCTTGAACTGAAGCAGTATCCTGGCCTCCCAGCCTCTGTCCAGCAGAGTACAGGGGCAAGCTGTGCAGGGGCTATACAATTAATTTAGGCATTCTGTCAGTACTTGCCAGCAGGAGCCACATACCTGGGAGAGGAAGCCCTGCACAGCTGGGCTACAAAGCAACAATGGCAGAGCCACAGGTACAAGGAGGTGTCTACCAGATGAAAATACTAGGGTCTGGCTGGGGTCCTGGCCCAGAAGCAGTTTTGAAGTGCTTCATGTTCTGATGAGAGAGCAGGCTAGGCACTTTTTCATCTCTCTGGGACCAGCTATGAATCAAGCCTCCTGCGGGAGGTGAAAATACCACCAGGATTTCACAAGGATATTTTTGGCATGTGATAGACAGTGGTGCATCCTGCAGATTTCCCATGTATGTCCCTCACAAGCAAGCTGTGGTATGGTGGGAGACAGGGAATGAGCAGTGCTGGAGGCTGCCACATCCTGTTTGTGTCCTGTTTGTGAGAAATGTTGCCTACATTGCTAAGACAGGTAGTCTAGTCTGCACCACTGCTGGGAGAAGGCAGTCAATAGCTCTTCTCATAAACCTTGGTGATGACAGCTGCTTTTCACCCAGCAAGCCTGTGCCTGTAATCTGAACCAAAAATGGACTTGCACTTTGCACACTTTAAACAGGAATCACATCTAGCTCATTACAGTTGCTGTGGCTAATAATCACTGACAGATGTCTAAATAAAACCAGGTAACAGCAACACATCAGAGGAGTAGGTGGTGCTTGTGCTCCTTCTGGTGACCAAGTTCTGTGTCACTTAGAGACAGGACTGAGCCTGTACTGTGATTGTAGATAGCACACCTCTGTTTCTGTTTTGAAGTATCTCCATATAGGAATGAAGAGATACCGAAAACTAGCCTAGATTCTCCAGTTTGATGTTGGCATTGCTCCCAGAATGCAGCCTGCTGAAACTTTGAATTTACCATTACAGAAATGTTGGAGAAATTGCTTATGAAAGAATGAACAATCTTTATTTCCCAATAATAAAAAAAAATACATGTAAAGTTTCTTGCAACTAGAACTGAGTATAATGAAGAGACAAAACTGAAATAATGGAAGATATTTTTGACATGTTGATGTGCTAAGCCTTAGTCATCTGCCATTAGTGTTTCTGCAGTAGGCTTTGAGAGCCAAAGAAATAATAGAAAATGTAGGAAATTGAAATAATGAAGTAAAAAAAATCCCACTTATGAGGGTAATCTCCCATACTTTTTCTCAGATTTTTTTGCCAGTGTCTGTAAAGTCTACTCATACTGAGATAAGCTAATTGGAAAAAGAGAGGACTGTGAGCTTGAAGATTCACAAAAAACTATTTCAAGGTATCTCCCTTGATTATAAAATTTCAATTTCTTCAGTTGCTTGGTGACATAAATCAGGGTTAGAGAAAAAAAGACATGGAATTCATGCAATTTCCCACAATTCAAATTGTATGTTTGATTGCCGTGTTTTTAATCTGCGTAAATAGTCTAAACCACTGTTTAAAGAGGACAAACAACATAATACAGAATAATTGAGAGTGTGCATACACACACCTTGAAAATCTGTGTGGACAATTTCAAAGAAATTAATGAACAAAAGTTCTTGACTTTAGTCAGGTTTAATGAACTCTCTTTTATTAAAGCTCTGATTGATTAGTCCTGCTCTGGTGGCAGGAGATAACTAGAAAAGGGCAGCTAGACCTCAAAGCATGAAAGGATCTGGAAAATCACATTGGAGGTTATACCCAGGAGAAAACTAATTGGCTAGTCAGATCAATTATCATCAGTGGTCTAGTAAGAATGCTGTCTGCTTTGCAGTACAAATGCTTTCAAGAACAAATTGGAAAGTGCTGCCAGGTGTGCACACTGCAATTGTGCACATTTTTTGTCATTTGTGGGTGGAAAGGCTTTGAATAAATGGTAGGGAACCCTACTGCCTATTGATGCATGCAGCACATTTAAATTAGTTTTGTTAACTAACTCTCAGCCTTCTTTACAGCTTGTACTTGCTGTAGAAGCTGGCAGAGAAACCATCACCTTTCCCACAAATTAGTTTTGGCCAGCTTTAGTGCATGACTGTCAGTCCTTAATGGCAATGTGTGTCTTGAAAGGTTTTGCATCATTCTGCTGCATTATAGAAATAGGAGGAGTTTGTTAATGAGGCAGCAAAGTGAAAAGTGTGGTTATTTTGATGTATGATCTGTCTGGTTTGGTTTGTTTTGGTTTTTTTGATCAGCTAGGGCACAGAAAGATGATCAGGAATACTAGAAATGCCAGTCCAGTGGCACATATGTGAAGGCTCTCACCAAAACTTAAAATGTTGCTGTGTTTCTAAGGCTTGCAAAAGTCCAACTCTGAGGACCTAGGCAGAAAAGCTTAGTCAGCTTCTCCCTGTGTGTGCAATTCCTTTCCTTCTTGCATTGCTGGTAGTGGAACTGGGCCACCTAAACCTAACAATGATATGTTTGTGCCACATCTGTTCCAGCTGTTCAGTACATGAATGTGAAGCTGAACACCCGAAAGCCTTAAGTTTCATTTTTAGTGTGCCTAAGTGGCCATGAAGTTAATGGCTACCTTTAAGTTGTCAGAGGTTATTCGGGCCCTTGAAAGTGAGTTCTGTTCCACATAATGCATAAGGAAGAAGTGATTCAGCCACTAAAGTTGTGGTGAGAAGCATGAAGTCTGTAGTTGTTAAAAATTTTGGTTTCAACGATTAGCCTGGCATTGAACACCCACAGTTTTTCAAGGTCTCACAATTTTTGGAAGTCATATTGTCTTGTCCAGCCCCAGGACTTCCTACCATTATGCCAAATCCTGTATGTATATGTAGTGTCCTCCAAGCATTTGCTATCTGTGAGTCTCACAGAGGAACAGAAACAGAAATGTCTGTTGAAATCCACCATATAAATTATGGCTTTTTTTTCTTGTCTGGCTGGGTCTGAAAAGTGCCCTGATGTTTCTGAACTAGTGATTTAAGGAGGAAATAATTGACAACATATTTTTTCCTGTTAGAGCTAAATCTCAAACTTTTGGTTTCTTTCAGTATACCTGCCCTGAAAAAGGTACCACTGCACGTGTTAAGAGAGCTGTGTCAATACTCATCTCTGGTAGGGAAAGAAAATGTCCTTGTTGGATCTCTGACAATTTAGTTTCTTTCACAAAAATCGAAACCCCACAAGTTAAATCAGTGTAGTTGATTTCCTCTTTCACTCCCCTTTGTATTTCCCTTCTAATTCAGAAGTTATAAGGCTGTGTAAAGACTTGGATTTTCTCTCTTTGGTAAATTGCTATTTACACAATATAGTTGAATCAGGAAAAAACCCTGCAATCCTAATAATCTGTCAGATCCACCTATTCAGGCTAAAAGAAAGTTTTAGCTTCACTGAGAAGTGATAATACTTAATATACTTAAGTAACTTGTGAGTTCTCCAAATTACTTTTGCAGAGGTCTGGGAGATGCCTGTCTTTTCTGTTATTTTTACAAATTTCTGAGAAGGTATTATATGTTCCATTCTTGTTTCTAACACAGAAAGAAGTCAGGCTGATCCAACTGTACTAAAACTGAAAAAACTTAACTGAGAGGCATGGCTGTATTGGGAGGAAATAAAAACTGTCTACTGTATACAAAGACATCATCAGAAAGTGTTTGGGTGGCAATTTACAAAATCAGTCCCAAGAAGGTATCAAGACACCAGACATTCATATCGTCCTCCCACAAAATACTTATGAACCTGGATTAGAAGCAAGATGAGCTAGTGGAAATCAGCCCTGGGAATGGACTCCAAGCACTCACAGAACATGGTGGTTAAACAGGACCTGAAGAACCAAAATACTACTAGGTTTTTGGGTGATGGTGTGCTTTGCTTTTTGTTTGTCCAGCTCTAGAGTTTATATATTATGTGCATAGCTTCATGGATTCTGATCCTCAGGACTATTCAGATTTTTAATCATTGGTAATATCTCTAGTCTAATCTGTATGTGAGAACAAAAATTTAAGTATTTCAAGCTTTTCTATCACAAAAAAAAAAAAAAAAAAAAGGAATCAGAGGTAACAATTCTCCTCTCACAGAGTGATGAGAAAATGATGAGGCACTTGGATTCTCTACTAATTCTCTGCTAATGGAGAACATATTACTTCCTGTGGATGCCTGCAAGGGTATTTAGAGATACCAAAATTACTAGGTCTCCCAGGATCAGGACTCCCAAAATTTCCTGCTCAGGTGAATCACTTTTTATCAGTTTTGTTGCAATTTCAAGCACCTGCTCATATGTTATCCTTTAAGAAACACTACAAAGTGTTATTGGGCAGCCATGTAGGTCTTACGTCTGCACAGGCTATACCCAACTATTTCTCTGGGAAGTAAATGCCATGTTTCTGACCCCACCTTACTTGACTCCTTTGCTTCAGAACTGCCCTGCTCCCTATTTAATTGTGTGGAAACTGTTGGAATACTCTTTCAGGAGGAGTGAAGATTCTGTTCATGAAAACACAGTGACTGCACTTTGTGTGCTATAACTCTGTACTTTACTGGAATTTTCTTGTGTTTTTGTGTAGCTCCAAAATTGCAGGCTTTTCATAATCTGTGTCCAAGTGACCATACTGCACTGGGGATGGATTCTCAAGCTTCTTGTATAACCTCCAGGAGCATGCTGTAATCCCAGCTCATCTGTGGGACTAACTGATGAATAGTTTCAGTAACATTGTCTGCTGTCAGATCAAATCCACTACAACTAGAAGACAGGCAGGATGTTACTTTCTTTTTTCTTACTTTCTCTTTCAGAAACTGCAGCTACTAGAAAGTATTAATGACCTTGGTTTGCTCCACTAACCTAACTCAGGTTGTAGGCTTTCTGACTGTGAAGTGTGAAATATGTGCATTTAGGAGATTCTGCATTTCTCTGTTTGTTCCCTCTGATCAAGGGACCATAGTAGTCAGCTGAATACCGACAGAAGGTTTTTTAAGAAATCCTTGCCAATTCAGCTGCTCTAGCCATTAATAGCTGGATAGTTGTCATAAGGCAACGTGGAGTTGAACAGAAAGTCCTGAACCCTTTTTCACGCTCTACCAGCAATCATCTGAGAAAGACAAAGTGACGAAAGTTTCTTTTTCTGAGTGAAGCTTTAAACATTCACTATTAAAAAGACAGCAAAAAACTTTTAATCTTGCTGAATGTTTTCTATATGATCTCTAAAGCAAAAATCTTTTTGACTGTTGTCAATTGAAAGAGCGAAAGCCTTAGTCTACAGACATTACTTATCAGACTACACAGAGTACACTTGGATTTGATCATACAGATTACATTTGGATTTATCAAAAATAAAACCAACCAAAATATTTTGAAATAAAAGTTTTGTCAAGCTTTCAAAAACGAGAGAAGTTTCATCTAAGGAATTCCTTCCTCAAAGTCAGCAGCTTTGTGTGTTAGCTTATTTCATCTCATCTCATCCATTCTGCAGCAGCTTTTCTCCTATGACTTCTCTCTGTGGTGTTAGTGATGTTGCCAGTACACTGTGCCCTCACCCCTTCATGCAGTCCTGGGAGCTTCCCTTTCCAGCTTCCATGTAGAAACTTTGGCTGCTTCTCTGTGCTCCATAAGGATCATAACATATGGAGCTGCAGCCTTGGGATGTGATGTCCCAAAGCAATTGTTTTGCATACAGAGATTGATTTCTAACCTAGCTAAAGCTCACTCCCTAGATGACCCAGAAAAGAAGCCCATAGTAGACTTGGAAAGGAGGAAAGTCACAGTATTCACTCACAGAAATTGCAGACATTGAATTGGCTGAAGCTTTCTCTGATACCAACAGTTATGTAGAATTATAATTTATCTTTTGACTTGAGTCTCCAGCAGCATTTTGTCTGTCATAAATTTCAAATAAGGCTCTCACACTATGGAATGGGCTTTACATTCCTCTTCTATTTTTTCCTCCAGTCTTAGGTTTCTGCAGTTTTACGTGGACCTGCAGCAGCTGCTGTCCCATACTTGGAAGTAATTTCCCACAGTTAATTTATAGGTGTCAAATACTTGCTGTTTAAGTCAGCATATAACCCTTCTTTATTGGCAGTGACAAGTGAGTGCACACAAATTATCCCATTAACCTCAATAAAGCATCGCTTCAATGACACTAATTTTAGCAGGGGCAGATGGAAAATTGTTTATTTTTGTGTTTAAGGCAAAGTGCCTCAGTTTTTCATCTTGTTTTTGTCTCTTGTTTCTGAAGGAATTTTTGAGGGTAAAATAGTTCTGAGGCATATTTATTTCAAAGAGCCACACAGTTAATAGTGTCATTGTGTCAAAGTCTGCTTCAGGAAATCTTTGGGGCACAGTAGTAGTGTTTCTTCCATTATTTAATAGCTCCTTATAGAACCATTCAAAATTAAAACTTGTATTAAAAAATAATCCTTTCATGCAGGTTTCACAGAAGTCTTTTAACTCAAAATATTCCACTGACGTTTCTAATCCAAATAGAGCCTTTATTCCAGTTCACTTAAAGCAAAATGAAACATTCTTCCCTTACATTCCACCTGTTCTGACTTCTTCTGCTTGAAATGAGCTGTCTTTCCTTGCACAAAACCAATTTTCTGTCCTGAGTGCATCTGCAGTACTCCTAAAGCTGGTTGTTGCATCGCCATCTAGTGACTTAAAACATTGCAAAACTTACCTGAAGATGTTTCGCTAACGCCCAACTCACAGCGTTGACGACCCTTACCTGCGGGTGTCCTTATTCGTGGAATGTCTAACCAAACATGCATAATTTCCTAGAATTTGAAAAATTATTTTTTTTTTCTGCTGTCAAGATATTTTTGTAAAAAACAAGTGGATGCAAGTGGAAGGAGGAAATATGCCAGAAAGCCTTGAGTATAGATCTAAAAAAAGTACCAATATATCATTTTAAAGAAATATTGATTTGGTGTACTGAAGCATCATAGCACTAAGTGGAAATTACCTGTGCATTTTCAAGTTAGAGGTCTCCTCCATTCTGTTTGATTTTTAACACAATCTGTATTATCTGGTTTTGTATTCTATTCCCGTGTTGAATGTTCATATTCAGCAGCAGTTAAGATGGCATAGGGAACAAATGTACAGTGCACTTCTAAAAAATAAGAGAGTTTCCTGGCCAGAATAAGGTTTCTGTTTTGTTTGCCAGTTATAAAGTGAGCAATAGGGGTAGTCATGTATGCACAGTCTCTGCATTTGTGGAGGTGGGTAAAACACTATAGAAGACGGTGCTGCTTTTGATTTCTATGTGGTAGCATAGGTGAATAGGATGATTTGGGGTCATTTATTTTCTGAATGCTTCAAAACAAACAAGAGGTGTTAAGCATATCTGATTCTCTGCTTTTATTATTCACAGATGTGCTGAATGGACAAGATAATCAGAGATACCCACAGCCCTTTTACTTCTTGCAATAGAATAACATCCTACTCTTACATCTCTCGGTGTCCTGTATCTGTTTATGTGTTGTGAGAGCCATTTTCACTTGCAGGTGCCAACAGTGATAGTTTTGTCAGGCTGTGGATAGCAGAGAGACTTTTGCTAAGATAATGTCTGAATTTATGTCTGAAAGAAGAATCCCTAAATTATTTCTCAATAGTCTCATTTTCTAATGGTAGGCCTTATTAGCTAAAAATCTGTGTTAATATCAGTGACTGAAATATCCTTCCTCATGCGTGTTAAACACGTTGCACCTATTTAAAGTTATCTTTTCTTTGGAGTCAACAGAGGGCAAGATGGGAAACACTGCTTTTTGGCAGTATTATATCGGGGGATTCCTCCACCTTTGGCACTGGGTTCCCAGGAGGCACAAGTAAGAGTTAAAATATGAGTTCCTCTGTTTTCAGGCTGGATGCTTTGCACTGGCAGCAGATGAACTGCCCTCCCTCCACCATTTCTCACTCCTAGTGCTGTATTTGGAATGTTTTCCTATTTACTCACTTCTGAAGTGATCTTTGGGGTACAGTTTGGGTTTAGCAGAGAGAAAGTTTCTTGCAGTGCTAGAAGGTAAGACTTACATGTAGTTGACTGCCTTTTAAACTTGGTGTGTGTTTTCATGGAGCCAGAACTGCTTCTGAAAGCTTGCTTTACACTAATATATTCCTCAGCTTTGAGATAATCATTATATATCTTAGTTCACTAGATTTGCAATCCTCTTTGTTGACATAGGCATGTAATCTGATTTTCAAACTTAAATATTGGATTCTATATCTGCTTGTGTAAGTGGTGGGGGAAACACTGATTGCTAAATACAGGCATGTGAAAGAATTTTTGGAAAGAAGCTGATATAAATATCTGCTTTTTACAAGATGGGAAAAGTGAGCTAATGGCACTAAGAAAGTAATTTTTATGAGGTTCCCTTGCAAGCCAGAAAAAGATGCAGGAAATAAGAAGTTATCAAATACTGAGGTGTTATCCCTAGAGAACATATGAAAGGGAGCTTTACAAGCCATCTGGAAATTTAAATCTGGGGTTCCCTCTCTCCTGAACAGTTATCGGCTGTTTCCATGCCCTTTCAGTGAAGTATAAGGAAAGTCTCCACTCCCTTGAGCACTGACTCTGTAAGTCACACACATCCCCATATGCTGAGATAATTTGTCTCTAAGAGACCAGAAGCTTTAAAACTCACAAATTAATTTTCTTTTTATTTTATGTCTGTGCAAGGCTAATTACTGATAAGCTGACTGCTCTGGTGACTTGTATTATTGTGTGGGAGTCATCAATTTACCTCAATAACACACTGAGTAAAGAGACAGCTTTTTGTTCCTTGGGCTCTATAATGGATTTAGAACTATGCTACGTGACTTTATCACTTTGTCCTCGGGAATAAATACCACCATAAATTGGGCTATGCATATATGGATTTTATTCATCCTCACATGAGAGATTAGAAAGTTATCCTGACTTTAAATGCTGTTAATGGTAGAAAGATATTGATAGAGTTTTTTTTCACAGCATGATGAAGGTCACAGATAGTAGAAGACAACACTAATGACCTGCAGTTTTTCTAGAGATGATCTGATTTTTGCTATGACGGTTTAAGCTGGAGGTCCAGCTCAACTGAAGATTACTTTTCTGTCTGAAAAACAGCATTAACTGCATTTTTTTCCTGTTCAGAGCCAGGACCGAGGACAACTCTTCTCTCCATTATACTCTCCACTGAAGCTCATTAATCTTTTGTCTGTAGTTGCTGTCTTTTCTCAGCTGTGTATTTTGGATTCTTTTTTTCTTTTTGCCCTATGAAATCAATAGGTCTCTGTACTGACTACTGTCCATGAATTCTATAACAGGGACTCATGGATCTGTTAGAATTTCTTCAAAAATAATGGAATAGTTTCATGGAAGTATAGAATCAAAGAATCATTCAGTTTGGGAAAGACCTTTGAGGTCACTGAATCAAAGCATCAAACCAACACTGCAAAGTCCACCCCTAAACCATGTCCCTCAGTGCCATATCTGCATGTCTTTCAAATGCCTCCAGGCATGGCAGCTCCACCTCTTCCCTGGGAAACCTGTTCCAATAGTTAACTATTCTTTCAGTGAAGAAATTTCTCCTAGTATCCAAACCGTATTTTCCGTGGTGCATCTTAAGGCCATTTCTCCTTGTCCTATTGCTAATTTCATAAGAGAACAGGCCAACCCTACCTGGCTACACCCTCCTTGCTGGAACTTGTAGAGTGAATAAGACTTCATTGAGCCTCCTTTTCTCCAGGCTAAATACGCCCCCCTACCTCAGCCAATTCTCATAAGACTTGTGCTCTAGACTCTTTCTGGATGCTTAATTGATCTTTTGACATGATACAGCAGGTCTTTATGCTCCTGGCTGTAGTACTAATTTCTAAAAATGCAGAGCCTTTTCTGGATTTTGAGGCATTCTTAAAGCCTGTGGAATGATTTCTGTAGGAGTTCTCCAGCACTGAATAATATGCCTGCCCAGTCTTTTTTACGGAAACAGATTGGTGTTTGACAGCATTATTTTGCCCTCTCTTTTTCACAAATTATTTAGAATGCTTTAGAGCTCTAAAGAGATGACTGGAAAACTTACCCTGCAGTCAAATTTAGATGGACCTGGCCTGTGTGGTTTAAAAAGCTGTTGAAAGGCAGGGATGGAACACATTCCATTTCCTTTGGAATTCCTGCTAAAAATGAAGATGTATTTTTGGTCCTGTGCTGTTGTACAAAAGCACATTTGTATGGTTATTTTTCATTGTCCACATGGAAATGTTCTAGAAGATCTTTGTATTTCTAACCCAACAACAGATTGGTTCTTCCTACATTTCAAGATCCTGTAAGAGAAAAAAATACCTTATTTCATGGTGCTGAAATTGGTATTCATATCACACCTTTGAACTTATTCTTCTTATAAGGTATGTGATATTAGCTGAAGCAAGACATCACTTTGTAAACAGCTTAAATTCAAAAGAATAAAGAAATAAACAGCAATGCCTTATTCTCCCAAAAAGGGAAAGGAGCATCTTCATTGAGTGGTTTTCCGATCAGCAAATAAAACCAAATTGTTGCATGATCTCTAATGAGGCCTCATTTTACAGCAGTAGCAGTGCCTTTAAAGTACTTGATGACCTTTGCTTTGCTGTTAATTTCACCTGAGACTGTAAGCAAAATTTTAGAAAGGTCCATCCTTGATGGATAGCTCTGTCCTGGGCAGTTCCACTCAGTAGTCTAGCAACCATCAGATATTTTTCCTTTGTGTACATTGGATCATGATGCATGAAGGTGATTCTTGGAACCTTGCAATGTAAGCATCCAATACATTAATTTTGAGAGGTGTGGATCCTTTCTGCTCCATTGACCATTCCATGAAATTAGCTGTTAAAAGTACACTTTCAGGGCAGGTCACTTTGTATCAGAAGGGAATATTCCCTTTGGCCATTTGTAAACCTTAACATTTATTGGAGAGATGTCGAGAATCGCTAGGCATAATGAAATAAAATACAAGTGTAAGAATGGTAATTTCCTTACTGCCTAATTGGTACCGCTTTTGATTCATATTAAATAAGCATCATGTTTCTTGCCCAATAGTGTTGAAATTATTGTGATGTCCACAAAACTTTGGTTTATCTATTTCCAACCATCTGCTATTTGTCTTTGGAGTAGTTTTCACTCATTAAACATGGTAACAATGACATGCAGTGAAGAACTGCTTGATACACCATCATATTTGTAGTGCAAAAAAATTGTATGGTGTGCCTGCTACAGAAACTCATGTACTGAGGCTCCTGTCAGTCAGAATTCCACTGAATGTGATGATCTAAAAATGTATATCATAAGGGATGATCTGGTTCAAGTAGAGTTTTGTTAGGTATGACAATCTGAAGGGAAGTAGGAGTATTCCTGAGGTCATGAGAGAAGTCTGTCACAGAAACTGCTGTCTCCCTCTCCCCCCCTGCTCCTTTTTATTCCCAATGCATTTTAATTTTCTCTCCAAATGCGCAAATCCATCCGCCTAAGCTGGTGGACTACAGCAAGAAGGAAGGCTGTGAAAGGGAAAACGGATGAAAAAAATAATATGCAGCATCTTGTTGTCATGGCAATTATTATAATACACAATAATAGTGAGTAAGGAGCTGGTTTGCGAGAGTAAAAAGATTTTTAATAAAATGTAGGTAACATATTAATTTAAAAAAAGAGAATGACAGAAGGGTACAATTAGTAAACTGCAGGCAATACAAATTTGAATTATGATGTTATTCATTAATTACCAGGATTTTGCTAGCATTTCTCTAACCAAGGCAATTTTAGTTTACGTCTACCAGATGGTATATCTTGTAGTTCACAGTAAGAGACTGGCCATCATCTTGAACAACCAGGTCTGAAGACATTTGGAACTAATATAAATGACTAGAGACTGATTTTCATGTGGGAATTTTTTGTGCGCCAGCACTGTCAGAGAGATCAGGCAGGATTCCTAAAAAGTTATCTGTGAGTAGAAGTGAGCTGTACGGAGAGGTAAAACTCTCATTAGAACAAATGGTTGTCTGGCTGAGACCATCACAGCTGTGACACCCTCTCTGCAACAGTGTGGAAAGTCTGTGGAAAGTTTATTGTCTCAGATAACAGATTATCTGCTTGCAAAAGAGATCATGCTCATCATGAAATGGGGGTCATGATGGGAAAGTGGAGTCAGAAACCAAAGTGGTATCATCTACTTAGGTCAGTAAACCTAATGGACTATAATATCACTTTCTCTAAATATTGAGATTACTACATCAGCAGTGTTACAGAAAGGAATTTAGAGTAGACATACTCAAAAGCTATCGAATCTGATTTCTAAATGTGTCTCAGTAGTAGCATTCCTCTGGAACTCCTCTTTTGTTTCTCAAGAAACATTTTAATATTTTATTCAGTACAACTGACTGGCAAACGTAAGTCGTTTGTGACAATGGAATCCCAGAACCATAAAGTTTAGATGTTTTGAATTTTCTTAGCTTATGTCACACTGTAGAGGGATTTCCATTGTCTGGTAAATTAGATTTTATGTTGGTGAAGTAACTGCACTTTAACTCGCACATTGATTTGGTACCCTGTAAGTTTGCTTTCCTTCTGATTCAACTCCTCTGGAAGAGCTGCTGTGCTGAGATCTGACTCCAAGTCACAGTGGTGCTCGCTAGTACTGTAGGTTTCTCTCAGTTTCCAGGAAACATTTGAGTTCTGAGCTCCTTGAAGGGACCATCAGTGAGAGCAGTGAGTGGTCCCCTGCCCCCTTGTCCCATATTCAGCCGGCTGTGGGATCACTGCAGGGCTAAGCACACCCAGCTGCCCACCCTGCGCCACCCACTGCCCTCACCTGGAGGACACTGCCAGAGCTACAACCCACCTCTGCAGCAATACCAGGTGCCAGCACAGATCCACTTTCCAGAAGCACTGTTTTCCCACCCAGAACATTTCTCGTGAGTTGCATCCTGTGAGCGAATCTATGCTGCATATGTAAGGTAGGAACATATAAAGGCCCTTTGAGCTGGAGTGAGTAAAACCTCCCTCCTAAGCTTCTTTTCCTAGAACTTCTACCAGGGCAGATGGAGGATGCCTAGGGCGACTCTGTACGTGCAGACTTCGGCCTTTTGCTCACTTGTTCCCCACGGCCAGCCCTCCCAGGGCCGCGCAGCCTGCCGGCTTTCCAAGCAAGAAGGAGGCAAGGAGTGCCTGTCCCGCTGGCCGCGGCCGGGAATTGCTGTAGCCGGCAGATGGCATCGGCAGCCCGGCACAGCCTCCTGCTCTGGGCTCCTCCAGCACGGGCCGTCCCCACAGCTGCGGACACTGCGGGCAGCTCCTCGGCTCCCAGAGAAGGGCTCCGAGCCAGGCTTGGCTGTGCTGTGCTCAACCTGACCCCTGGTGGTACAAACCGCTCCAGCCGCCTTAAAAAGCGCCAGCATGTACATTTCACAGGACTGGGGGCAGCTATGCCGTGGGCTTGAAAAATAACTAAAGGAAGAAGAGCAAAGTGTGCCATTTGTCCACCCCAACATCCGTCTGATACAGTCTTTCACAGTCCAGGCAGCACTTTTGTGGCACGTCTTTTCTCGGAATAAGGACTGGTACCAGTAGCTCATGCTCACCTCCTGCCCTGGAAAAAGCTACCTGGATGCACAGTTTTGCCCACCCCAACACACTCCTTATTCCGTGGGGAGCATCAGGGCTCCTGAACTGATTTTAACTGCAAAGTTAATGCTGGTTTGGGTATCTTTAACTGTCAGTGTTTTACCATGTATTCAGAAAAAGAAAACAGATGCATAAATATACAAAAACTTTCTCTCCCACATGTTTTAGTCTTGTTTGTTTGTTTGTTTGTTTGTTTTAATTCTTGTCTCCTGACTACCTATGTGAGCAAGCTTCAATCACTATAATACCTTGAAGCTCCTACCACACTGGCGTTTCGCTGCATCATATACTGCTCACATAAATTGTAGAACTGTCTCTGCATGACTGGATTGGCATCATGTACTTAAGGAGCAGTGTGTGGAAAGAATGGCATGGGGAAGCAGCAATGCAGCACCTTCTGGAGCATATAGATCTTCATGAACTCACAGGCTGACCATGCCATATTTCCAAGAGCATGCATGTTTGTCCACCTGAACAGTCTAGGTGCTAAATCAAATGGCTTCCCAGGCACCCACTGATACCAGCAAGGGTACAGATCAGTGCTTTGAATTGTCTGCTGCAGGAGGCTACCTCAGTGTTTCCTTGAGGGGCAGAGAGAAGCCAGCCATGTCAGGGGTTAATGTAGCGATCACTTACATATGATGGAGTTGTATTAGGCCAGAATACATGCTTAGTGAGCATTAGAAGGAAAATACAGATGTATAATCTCACTGCATGGTGCTCCACAAAGGATTTTGACTCACATAAGTAAAATTCTTGTAGATCCATGACTTGTAAATTGGATGTTTGGACAAAAAGGGGATACTTTAATGTAGTCTAGGAAAAGACCAAGCCAAATTCTTCATGTAGGAGATCATGCCTTGGCAAAAATCTTGACTGTGACCTAACTAAATGAATGAATTAGAATTTTCTAAAATGTTGAGAGGTTTTGTAGACTAGAGAACTTTGCAATAGCAGTAAGTGCACTGATGCAGTTATGTACAGATTTTGAATCCTTTTGTATTTGACTTCTGGATTGAGTCTTTTGGGTGTACTCCATGTTTAAAGCTGCATACTTACAAGGCCAAGAAACTATTTAAAGTAAAATCTGAAATTCTTTCTTGCTGTCAGTCCACAAAGTAAAATGGACTTGTTGCCAAAAATCTGGTAAAATAAAAAAACCCTTAACACCAATATGTTACTAAGAAGCAGATATATTACTAAGAAGCAGATATTGTTTATTTGACTAGATGCACAGGGGGATAGCTCCTCTGAAAGTCATGCCTGAGGAGTACAGGAAAGGTTTTGTTTACATACTGTAATTTTACATTTTCTTTGATTGTCCCAGAATAAACATAATAATAATAATTTCTCTAAAATAATTAACATTTTTTTTCTCCCCTTTACACATGTGCTCTTCCATCCTTGGGGTCTCTTCAGTGCTGCCAAGTGCTCAGGGACCCCAATGGCTGATCTACCAATTTGGCGGGGCACTAGGGCTGGTGAATTTCCAGTTCTCCTTCTTAGACAATGGGCATTGAGCAGTTTCATAGGCCAATGGTCTTTGAGGAATAAGCATTGTGTTAGCTCACCAGGTGTAGACAATTTATCATCTAGCAAAAGAGTGACAGGAATCCCATATTGTAACAGAACAGTTACTTCACCTGGGGTGCTGGTACTGGGCTATGCATGCTGAAGTAAGTGCATTGTGTTCTCAACTCCAGAAATGAGTATTTTGCCCATGTGATTTCTCAGTCATTTGGCATTCGTTACCTGTGGGAGAATTTTTGGTCTCCTCTCGCAGTTTTGAATATTGTCCTAAAAAACAAGCAGTGCTTGGCCCAAAATAGGAACTGAGGCAGGTATGAGGACCAACAGGACAGCCACTGGCTGAGCAGTTTTGTTCTAAGCAGATGGCTGAATTACAGAGTTAAATTGGTTGCTAGCCAAGGCACAATAGCCTTGAGTCAGACTAAGGAAACAAAAGACAGCCCGGAGTGCTGTGACTAACCTAGATGTGCACCTACACAACCCCTAGCAGCAGTTGCATTGTGTTCATCTTAGACAACTCTGTTTTTCTAAGCTGTATATTTCTGTAGATATTTTATAAGACAAGCCACACAGTCCCCAGTTGAGTTTTTCTTGGAATTATGATGTTGCCACTTCCTGAAATAGGATTTTTTTTATCTGTGAGTTTTCTTTTGGTTGCAAAGTAAACAAGTTAAGCTAACACCCAGGATGAAATCAGCAACATTTGGGACCACAAACTTCGTGGGTTTAGGTTTCAGCCAGAGCATATTATTATAGCTTTTTACTGTAATTTTTTTCCCCTCCAAAAGTATGTTGGGCTTTATGCCAGCCAATTTTCTCTGTGGAGCTTTTTTTGTCTGCAAGAGATTTTCAGAGGTCTGAGAATCTAAGGCAGCTTGTGGATTTTTTCTTGGTTGCTTCTAAACTCCTACTCTGTGACATTCAAATTCTCCTTTCTCTGTAAGTCTTGCCAGAACATCTCAGAGCCCCCCAAATCACCACATGCTTTGAAAGACACAGCACAGTTTATCAATTTTCTCTCCAGTTTCAGAGCTTTTGGGTTGCAGCTCTCCTGTCTTTCACCCTTCCCACACAACTAGGAAGTCTAGAAACTTGTTTTATTTCTCCATGAAAATTGAGCTTCTTATCTACTTCCATACCTACAGAACCTGTAGTGAACATGATGAAATTCTCAACCAAATCCCAGGCATTGGTATTATTGCTTCCTTGCTGTTTTGAAAGTGACGAGTTTAAGTTTTCAGTGTTGTCAAAAGTCCCTTAGCATGACTGTCAACTTAAATTTGTGGAAATGACTTAATTGAAAAAGGCTGCTGCAAAGAATATGAATCCCTTATTCATGTTGTTTCCTACTTTTCACACTCTTAAAGTGTTACATAGTGCAAATTACATCAGAGGTTATATTGCATCCTGGAAATAAATTTCAGGCTCTTACTCCAGTGACAATTCTTGTATCTAAGATAAACTTTGGATTTGCCACTCACAATTTCTAGATTTGCTTCCGTTTTATGTGCCCTCATGTCATTGTTTTGCAATAGAGAAATACCATTTCATATTATTTCTCCTTCCCATGCTGTACCTAAGATTCTTTAAGGTAGGTCCTTGCAAAACAGGTCTGAAGTCACAAGTTTTTTTGTGTGTGACTGAAACTTACTCCTTGTAGGCAATCTGAAGAGCATGATGTCAGGTTTGTTCAACTGCTATTCGAGAAAAGCACAGAACAGGTGATAGTGCATGATGTTACCTTGCTCATAAAAATGCACTGAAATCAAGGGTAGACTCTCAAATCCCATATGACTGAGTCTGCTGCAATGCTGCAGAAATATGGGTATCATCTTGTTATAACACTTTTGCAGATGGCCAAGAAGCAAAAACAACTTGCCCAGATCCATCCAGCAAATGAGGCCTTGGGGCTAATCAAAGAAAATGTTTCCAGCTCTTTAATTTTAACCATGTATGAAGTGATAAATAGTCTTTACAGCTAGGAAAACATTAAACTCTTAGGAAAGTGCAACACTGGGAAATACAGCACCCAATATTGCCCAAGAGTGTCTTTCATCTCACTACTGTTAATCTGCATCATTTAATGAGCAGCTTGACACTATCATAAAAGTTAATCTCTAGCTTCTATGGGTTTTTAAAGGAACGCTTTCCTCAAAGCTGTGATATATTTGTGTTGTTTTTAGACAGTGGATCTGTAAAACACCAAGTGACAGGTATTTTCATTTGCTACTAAACTTGTTAACTGTTTTGCTACAAATCTGACTTTGTATAAACTTCCTGTGTGAAATAACTCCCCTCTCCTTCTTCTTAGGATCCTCAGTAGTGAAAGCATGCCTACTTTAAGAGAAATGTCTTTAATGTGTGAGGAGAAAAGTGATTTTTATTATATGTTAGTCTGGCAGAGTAAATGTTCATTTGTCTTCAATGTGGTTAGCTTTCATATGTAATAATGGTCTCGTCTACACTACAGCTTTGACAGGCACGAGTTAAAATCTGTTTCATAATGGAGAGGAAGAAACATTTACCAAAGCATGAATGCCTCCCTCGAGAAATTACTGTGCAATAGGGGGCACTGGGGGGTAGAAGGTGGGGTGGTAAGTTGGCTTCTTGCTGGAAAAAGAATGTTAGAAGGCATTTTGTGGGCATTTTGATACATACAGCTTGTTCATTTATGCTGTGTGTAGTGCTGCCTGGACAGAAAGAACCAGAGAAAAAACCTTACCTCCATAATCCCAGCCTAAGCAGCTTGCCTTTTCAAGCAAGCAGCTCTTCTCCTTGGAATTTGCTCTCAGAAAGATTTTTGAGTGGTCTTGCTACATCACTCTTGCCCTTCCCCAACCATCAAAATTCTCAAATACCAAAAAGCTCTACATCCCATTGCCTAACTTTTGAAGAACTAAGGGAAAAGAGCCTCAAAAACATTTGTATTACAGTTTCATCTACCAGCTGATGATCAAGCAATCCTGAGAAAGAGTGGAAGATTTAGAAGATAGTCATATTCTGCATCTGTAAAGTATCAAGAGATTTGAGGTAGTCAGAACAGAATATGCTCTGGATATAGTTGTAATACACAAAATAAATTAATTTGATACCCCAAAACACAGAGATAAAGAAGAGTGAATGAATTTCAAATAAAGATGAAATGAAATTTCTTAAACATTTGAAATATTTTATACTGTAATAACAATGCATAAATTTCAGACTTTCCTCTCAGTTACTTGAAAAAGAATTCCATAATGGGTAAAGAACTCTAAGAACTCTTTTAACAAAAACAGTAAATAATTGAGATTAAGATGGGGCTTTTGCATAACTGGATTTCACACTGTTTTGCTGCTTAGGTGAAATACGGGTAATAATTTTCTCAGTGTTACATTATACTTCCCACATACAAATTGACATAAACAAAATTAATATCCTCAATAAATTACACCTGCTCCACTTGGCATTTTGCCTTTTAAGAGAAGCAAAGTGTTTCTCTGCTAGACAGGTTGCTTTAGACAGTGAGCCATTGAACCTATTTTCAGGTGGAGTTCTCTGACCAGACAAGAGCAAAGAGACTGATAATTTCTGGCTTCAAAAATGAATTCTGCAAAACCCTGCAAGGTGTAGGTGGCCATGGGGTATAATACTAAAATTAGCCTGATATTATATCTGGCATGCTGTGATCCATTTCACAGCAGTAATTCCAGTATTGTTTTTTTCCTATATAAATTAATGACCATACATCAACAGTGTGGTAGTGAATGGAGTTTGATTACTCCATTGTTCCAGATTGAAATATTACTCTGAAAACATGGCTTTGTTATAAAAACTAGGAATGTAAACAGGCATCAGTACACCTGCAGGTGTTGAGACAAACTGGAAATTCTCTGCCCTGAATAGGTCACAGACTAGGCAGAGGCTAGGACAAAGCAGCTGAGAACATGTTGCACACAAGAAGTAGCAGGTTGTACTGAACTCCAAAATAATTTGTCTTGAAATACAGTGATCTGAAGTCACACTTTTTTTTTTTTTTTTCCCGTCTTTCAAACTGAAAATACCATTTTAACATAGTACAGATCACCTGAATTTAACCCAAGATAAAAAAAATCCTGGCAGTGGCTGTGGGAATTTGCAATTCCAGAAGACAAAACAGAAAGCAAGAAATCACAAACAATCTGAAATTCTTCTTAAAGTATTTCTTTTTTTTTTTTTTTACTTGCTGTCAAACTAATGAATTATAATTCTTTACTTAATTTTATTTCAAATAATTTTAGAATTTCAATTAATCACTAGTTTATGATATTTGTGATAATAAAGCCCCAACCAAAAACTCAGGAGAATGTGGTAGTTTTTCTCCTCAAATTTCTTTTTGAACTTTCACCAAACTATTTCTTTTCTATCTGTGAAGAAAGTATCTGTGAATTATGATGACACCTCTTGGCAAGTGCTGTCTTCAAAATCATGTAGCTGTCAAAATATGTGATGAAGTCAAATGGCCTCAAGGGAGGAAAATGTCATTCATTTGTCATCATGACAAGTGATATACCTCTGTGAGATAGTCTGACAGATTAAAGTTTATCCCAAGAATCAAGAAACTTACTTTAATGATTGAACCCCCCTACTTCACAGCCTACCAGCTGTGTCCTTCTTCCTCCCTTTCTTCCTCATTCTGCACTTCACCCTGGACAATTTTGCTGGTTTCTCAATGTGAGGGTTCCACCTCAAACCCTTCCAGACATCTAAACACACTTCTCTTTCCTTGTGGTGAGCTCATCCAGGGCTGCATAATCATCTGTATCTTCTGAAACAATTTTCCTTTTTTTGGCCCAAGACTCCCGAAGTGCAATCCCTGGCCTTATTATTCCACCCGCAACTGATGGCAAAGTATCTGTGTAATGCCCTTGAAATATTTCTAAGTGAGTGCTAAAGAACTACAAGTTTGTTTTTTTCCTCACCAGAGAAGCCCACCTCCCCTACCCTCCTTCCTGGGTCATGCTCTAGCCTCCTAATCACTTTGATAACCTTAAATGCTTCAGGACTGAGATATCTGATGCAGAACTGCAAGACTAAGCAGTTTTGAGAACCTTATCCTCCAACTTGTTGCTGGTAGTTGTTTTGTATTTGTTTTTTAGTTTTGTTTGATGAGTGGAACACAGAAAATGAGGTGCTGAGTCTAGGATACAGATATAGATAGATATAGATATAGATATAGATATAGATATAGATATAGATATAGATATAGATATAGATATAGATATAGATATAGATATAGATATAGATATAGATATANATAGATATAGATATAGATATAGATATAGATATAGATATAGATATAGATATAGATATAGATATAGATATAGATATAGATATAGATAGAAAAATGTATATTTCTGTCCCTGTACAGCGACAAAAGGTGATTGTATGAACTGAGGTGAAGAAGTGATATGCTCCTTAGTGAAATGTCTATTTGTTGTGTTGGCAGTTAAGCTAGGTGGAAATGTTAGTTTTGCTTGAAACTCCTTGCTGTCTGCAAGTGTTTCCCAGTGGGACTATTTTGCTTCAGAAATGTTGCAGAAATTTTAAGGACTTGCTAACAACAGCTGTGTGTATGGGAATACTCTCTTTCTTTGCTGCCTTTAGTATTCCCTCCTGGTGTGTTTTGATCTGTGTCTCACCTCCTTACACACTGAAGCCGTAGTTTGGAAAGGAAATAAAGTTTAAAAACTTCCCATTGAGATATTTCTCTGTATTCTTTCAAATGAGTAGATGATAGCAGTAAATAACAGCATCCTTGTCACGTACAGAACATCTCTGACATTCCTGCTTGTGAATCAAAGGAGGAAGAGAAGCTCATCGTCCCCATCTCTGCTACTCTGAGCAACCAGTCTGTGCACCTCAGCCCATCAAACAGTAGCATCCTGATGCTTCTGCTGAGATCAAGAGTCTAAGTTCAGACTCCAGAGACACTGTAGTGTGAAATTAAATTTATAACAGCAAACAACCAGGAGAAATGGAAGGATGGATCTGTGGGCATATAAAGCTGACATATAGAGACAGTGTTCTAAGTACTATCCAACGCTTTCTTCCCAATTAAGTTCTTGAAAAACTTTCTGTTGTACTCAGTGCTTAACACAACTACACAGAGTTTAACAGGATTACACCAGAAAGCTTTTCCTAGTGAGAGGGATAATTGACAAAAAATGTGTTCGTGCAACTTTATAGTTTACTAGCTGCAAAATGCCTAGGATTCCTTTAGTGGTACCTGCATCAGAGCAATATATTGTCATTTACTACACTCTGAGGAACACTGTAATTCAGAAGAAAGCTGAGCACTAGCTGCAAAAGTATCGCAACTTACAGCACCTGCTTTTTTATTCCTATTTCCTGCAGCACTTGCACAGTCACTGCTATATTCAGTTTTTCTCTTATCTACCAGAGCCCTTTGCAGCTCTACTTTCTCCTTTTCTACTGCCACATCCTCAATTTGGTATAAAACCTGCTTGGATTATCCTGATATCAGAAATTTGCTTGAGTGGGGGACTTTCTGTCTGTGTACAAAAAGTGGACCAAGTGAAACCTTTGGAGATCTGGCAAGGAAGAGGCAGCTTGATCCATATGGATCTTTCTTATATGAAACCCTGGAACCATTATTCAAAAAAAGTATGTGCTGATCCACCTGCAAAGTACTGGGTCAGTTGGTGGCAATATCAGCCTTTGTGTCTGAGATTCTGGCTAGGTGTGGAGAGTGCTCATTCACTTGAGAAGAGTTGTGTTGTAGTGAAAACACCACAAAGCAGTGCTTGTGGCCACCAAGGACTGGAGGAGTTCAGAGGCAGAGCTTTGACATGCTGTGCTTGTGTACTGTGGCAGGCAACAGTTTTGAAGGGAGGAAAAGTGGTAGTTGTGAGAAGGGGAAAAGGTGGGAGTCATACCCAACTGAGGTGTGAAATATGGCATGGATTTGGAGCAGCTTCAGAGCAGCAGAGGAAACCTCTGCCATGAAAACAGAATAGGCACATTTTAAGGGGTATTCTGTCTGAAAATTTTGTGCCCACAGCACAGAGATGAAAAACTTAGATTACCAATCTCTCTGACATGAAGGTGTGCAGAACAGGGGCTGCTTGTGGAAACAGAGCTAACAGGACAAGTGTTTAGGACAAGTACTTAGTCCTACAACTGAGAAGCCTCTGCCTTTATTATGGAAGATAAAAATCTGCAGGAAGAAGATATGGAAACTAACAGATACAGGTGATCGAGCTGAGAGGTGAATGATAGAGGCAAATGTAGTGATGCAGTTAACATATTTGAGGCCCACGATACAGCCTGCTGTTCTTGGCAGGGAATGTTGGGACTGGATGCTCTTTAGGGTCCATTCCGACCCCTTAACCTTCTATTATTTTAAGATTTTAATAGTCTGACAGGGGTACTGAATCAGGCATCTCCAAAGCAGGGATACCTTGTGATGCAGAGCACACACAAGGGAGGGAGGAGATTCTATGAAGGGCTTGCTTCAGCCTGTTGAGTCCCACAGGATGCCATGCCAGCTGTTGGAAATTTACTACTGACATAGGCTATGGAAAAAATAATGAATGTTTGCAAAAGCTATGAGGTGGCCTGGGGCACTGTATTGTACCCAAAACTGTCTGCTCTCTACCCTCTCCTCCCCCTCAAAATGGGATTTATTACAAGATTGGTGTTGTCCTTTTATGCCATAGGAATGTTACCTTTAACTGGTAACATTGTGTACAGAGACAAAGCACACTCAGAAAAGAGAAGTAAAGGGTGATATGTGTTCAAGTATTACAGCTGCAAAGCTCAAAGGGTTTTCACAGGTTTTTGCTGATGATGTATATGTTTAGAGTTTTACTCACTTTTATTCGTTTGTTAGCTAGAGTTTTCACATTCAGAAATAGAAAAAAACCCCAAATTTCTGTGTTCCTATACAACTCTTCTGTAACGGCTAAGTAAGATTTCAGGCACAGATACTGAAAGCAGTGTCTCAGCTGCTGGGTATTCCCTTCATACTTCGAATGGAATGATTCTTTAGTACTCAGCACTCACCTTTACCACATCTGCAGAAAAATAGGATTTCCCTATAAGACCTCTGCTTAAGCCCCTCAAACCATCCTGGTTTCAAATGCAATCATAGGCTCTGGGAAACATGCACACAATGGTTTCTCAGCATTCTGCTTACCGATTAATCCTGTGAGCCTGGCTGGACACCCAGGGGCTGACAGCTTGGAGAGCACTGTGTGCATTGCTGTGCATGGAGGCAGGTCACATGCAATACCTCTGCTGGTGAGGTGACCTTGGCTGTGGAGACCTGGGTCTGCTTGTGTCTGCACCTTGGGGCCAAGCTTTCCTCATACAGCAGCAGGCAGCTCAGAATGGGCTGCTAGCCCTGCTGCTCAGCCAGTGCTGAGGAGCACTGTTTATTACAGTGTGTCCTCATCAGTCTGTGTTGCTCCTCAACACAGACACTCCTCTGGTTGCACTTAGAGCACTCTTTTGAGTAGCAGAAAAATATTCTCTAGAAGCAAATGGCCTGAAAATGTTCTTGGAATACTTAGAAGAATTGGCCTACTATTTTAGATACAGTACATGTAAAATGCCTGTTTTCTGGATTTACTTTTTAACTGAAACAAGTGGACTGTGGACCAAAAATGGAAACCAGCAGATTGCCTTGCTTATGGGATGCTTTGTTTTGCCAAGCAAAGCTGCCTCATGCAGACCACTTCCTGTTGCTAACAGCATTGCTCTTGCATTTCTGCAGCATTATGTTGTTCTTTGGCCAAGGTTATTAATCCTGCACCCATCTCTCCATCTTTCCCTTAGTCAGAAGAGCTGGTATTTTTCAAGTGTGCCACTCCGTATCTTTGTTAAAAGAATTATAAACTACCCCTACATCTTCAGGTGAATTAGGAGAGGTTAGGGAAGGTGTCTTCCTTCCCCTTCCCCTTCCCCTTCCCCTTCCCCTTCCCCTTCCCCTTCCCCTTCCCCTTCCCCTTCCCCTTTTCTGTCACTGGAGTAAAATCTGTCTTGTGAAAGGAATTCGGGGCTCTATACAGTTTTGGTCCTATCCGTCACAAATGACAAACTTTAGCTGCAGGGGATCCCTGCTTTCAGAAGTTTCTTTATATGCTAAAGATTACCACAAGTAAATTTTGCTGGAAAAGCCTGTCATCCCAAATAGCTGGTGTAATTGCCAGTTTATAATATTGATGTGGACCAGAGCAAATTCAGCGATGGCACTGAGTATCCAGAGCTTTTCCAGAGTGACAAGATCTATCCATTTAATTTCCTTCAAAACCCCACAATAAATTCCTTCTGTTACTTGATGTTTTGGATAATTGAAGGCCAGCAAAATATTTTATGTTGAACCACAGATAAGTATGGACTGCATCAGAATTGTCAAGTCATGGTTCTCTGTCAAAGCAAAAGGCTTGAAATACTTAAATCTATGCAGTACTCCGTAACAAAGTGTGTGAAATAATTTTTATTAGATAGACTGACATTCATACTTTCCAAAGCAGTCGGTAATTAGGAGTGATATTTCCAATGTGCTGGTTAATGATGGCTGTCATCCAAACATGGTACTTCTGGACACTGACAGATTCATTCGCTAGCAGCATGAATACTGGCTTTTGAGTTTTAAGTGTGTGTTCATGTAGCTTCCTCTTCCCCCTTGTCTCAAGAGTCACTTGTAATAGTTTAACACACCTTGAAAAACAGATCCTCCTTGAAATAAATGAAACCCAGGAAATTTACTCCCTTGGGTGAAGTATTTGAGGAACACAGGCTTGCTAGCTGCAGGGCTTTGTTGGTATCTCTGATGCTGTCCCACTTCACCCTCTCTTTCATGTCAGGTGTAGCCTCTCGCTGGGATGGTGCTTTTCCCTATTTCACTATTTCTTCCACAGAAAGTGGCTCAGGACCACCCCTGAACCTCTGCTCTACAAGTGACAATGGACTTTTTACTTTTGCACATGGAGCACTGTGAGGAAACAGAAACAGGCAGATGTGAGGTGAGCCCACTATCCCTTGATATCCTTATATTGTGGCTGAGAGACCTGGGGAGAGAAGTACCTGAATTTGGCTGTGTCTAAGTATGATGGTTATGATCTTTATACTCAGCAAACCAGCCAGTAAATGGTACAAGTCCCTTCACACCTTAGTTTCTAAACTGGTGATGTTCCCTGTTTGAAACCTGAAGGACTGAGAAAGAATTTAGGTACAGGAAATCTTACTTATCATGCACAATACATTGAAGTTCTGCATTTCTTCCTCCCAGGAGGATCAAAGCCTACTTTTTAGGAAAAAGCAATTTTCTCAAGTGTAAGAGGTGAGAAATTGCTTAAAAAAGTGATTATCTAGATAATACTGTGGAAAAATATGTTCACTGTAGTAAAAGATCCCCTCACTCCTCTCAAAAGACTCAAAATTGCTGAGAAGAGCATGGTATACTAAGCACATGGCCCTAGGAAAATGTCAATGTGCAAAGTTATCTGTGTGTTACAAATGAAGCAGTAATTAAGAGCATATATTCCACACTTTATGGTCCTCATCTTCCATGATTTTCATTGTCCATGTGTGTAGTCACCAGTCCTAAATGTAATAATTTACTTCCATCAGAGCCAAACTTGGCTGGTAAAGAAATTAAAAACAGAAAAAAAAAACCCAAAAAACATTGTGAAACGGGATAAAATCTTCAAAGGCAGCTTCAGTATATAGGGATTCTGAGCTAGAAATACAGCAAGGTTTAAGCATTTGCTTGTGGACTGCCTTCAGTTTCATCCATTAGGGTTTATGTACTTAAACTTACAGGTCCTTGTGTCTGTGTGAGTTCAAAACTTTTGAAATCCATGGCACAGAAAAGGTAGGATGCCTCTCCTTCTCTGTTTTAGTCCCTTCAATATTTCAGTGCACATTGTTCTAAAAGGAAAAGTGACATCATCACTATCAGTTTAATAAAAATGAACAGAGATTGGAAAATTCTACGTGCTTACCTGCAGGTATAGACCTGATCCCACACATACCTGTTGGATATTAACTAACCACAAGAGTCCTTCTGAGGATGGCACTGTCTTCAGAAAACTTTACAGTCCTTTGAGTTACAAATCTAACCACCTTTTTTCACAGTTTGCCAAGAATAAGCCACTCATGGGGTCTTCAGTGATTTATGTGCTTGGTGTCTACCACCACCCAAGAATATTCTCATGGCCCTGTTTAGTCTCTCAGGCAATCCAGGGAGAAAATATTTTAGTAATCTGGAGAATCACTCCACTTCATCCTTGGATGCAGAATAAGCTTGGAGAATGGACAGTTTGCACTGTTTGAGTTTGTTTCTCGTTCACTTTTACTGCTTTCTAAGGTCAGAGACATAGAGAGTTCCCAAGCTGAGTTTCAGCAAAGTATGCAGCACCAGTATTGTGGCAAAATTCCAGGCTGTGGGAATGCTGTGGCACTGGGGTGTAACTCTTCATGTGGCCCCAGAGGAAGCTGTTCCTGCTGTTTCTAGGCCTCAGATATGAGAGTTATGGCCCTCTATCTAGTGTAGGCATGGAAAGAAGGATATGAATTTTCAATTTCCTAGTGCAATTTTAAAGGACCCTCTGGGAGTGTCAAATAAAGCTGTCTGGTGGTGAGTACCCTGGTAAAGTTAGTCTCACATGCAGCAGTGTGAGGGATCATCCCACAGGAGGGCAGAACTCGTTCTTGTTAGTGCAGTGGATGGTGTGTCTTGCAAGGCAGCATGGGTTGGACTTTTAGAAGAGCCTCTGCATTCCAGTGTATTGCTCTGAGAACAGAATTTACTGTGCAACTCAGAAAAACCTAGAAATAACTTACTTCTGACCTCTCTGAGAAAT
The DNA here is from genome assembly GCF_001522545.3 of Parus major. NCBI lineage: Eukaryota > Metazoa > Chordata > Aves > Passeriformes > Paridae > Parus > Parus major. The sequence goes on from NC_031799.1 coordinate 43,345,822, forward strand.
TGTGCTTGAAAATGAACTGGGACAATCCTTTTAACTCTTCCAGCTGGCATTTTGCATCCGCAATGCAGAGTGAAAGCAAGTTAGGTCCTTCTGATATTTTTTATTTTTCTTCTTGTGAGTGCATAATTTATCCCAGGATAAGAGTTTTTTGGCATTTTAAATTACAAGAATATGTCTGACGTGGGACCACTTGCTAACATCTGGTACAAATGTTGTTTTATTCACAAAAGTATTGAATCAGTGAGTGTACAGGGCTATATTTGTAGAAAAGAAGCTATCACAAATAACTTATCACATAGAAAATGTGCACAGGAGTATCTGCCACTGGAGTGAAAATTAATTTCCCTACAGAGGATGTTTGGCTGAGTGAGAGCTCAAAACAGGCTAACCCCATGCCTGTGAAGCACCCTGGAGAAAACTGGGCAGACTGGAAGGGGAAAGGACAGTACTAAGGGGAGGAGACCTGGAAGTGTGCTGGACCCTCATCAGCACTGTTATGGCCAGTCAGCAGAAGCCTCCTGCCTTGGGGCAAATAACTTAGCAAGGATGGCATGTTTGCCTGGAGAGGCGGGATGATATGGAGATGAAAGAGCTTGCTGCTGCCCCAGAGAGGGGGCATATGAAAGGGAACATGAACAGAATGAATGAAGAGTTTGAGGAGGGCTGGTCTCCAGTGCTCTTGAGGCATGTTTTCCTGAGGGTGAAGTACACTAGTGAAGTCCAGGGAGGCAAAAACAGTGCAGCTGCCAAGTCCCAGCTGGAAGATCATGGAGAACTATTTCCTAGATAAAAGCACTCTCAGAGTTTACTTGGAGGTGTCTGCATAGCCTTCCATCATTGCTGCCTGTGTAGAAGCAGGCTTTGGAATGCAGACTTCTCTGTACCACTGAAATATATCATACTCAGAGGTCATTGTGGTCTGGAGGGGATCTAAGTTCCAGCCTGAGAACAGTGAGTAGCTTGGTTGCATGGCAAAAACAAGGTTGTGCCTTGACCTCACAGCACATTCCCTCATTTGTGCAGATTACTCCTACAGTCAGTCAGTAGTAATTTTAAAGCCCCTAAAACAAGAATAGTGATTAGTGGATAGTGACTGGAAGAATTCCTGCAAACTGGTGTCAGTGTGTTTAATTCTCATCCCCACTGGTCAGCTGGGAGCCTCCGTTGTGGTCCCACGGCAAAATAAGGAGCTGCCTTCTTAGTCTGAAGGCTAATAATTGCTTGCTTTTGAAGTCAATGTTCTTTTACTTCACCTGGGTCACAATGCATTTATTTGAGTTTTGTCAGGTGGAAGCAGGTGGGTTTAGATGTAAGACAGTCAATGAGAAAAATTAAAAGTAGCCCATTGCCTCTTTTTCAAGCCTTTGATTAACTATTAGTCTTAACTCCATGTTTTTCAGGATTTGGGCTTGTGTTCTTGTTTGGTTTGTTTTTAAACTAATTGCCATATGCTCTAAATATTGAAAAGGGATGTTTGTAGTGTAGGACATAATTTTCTTTTCCTGGAAACTTCATGGATAATCTCTGTGAGACCACTATTGTTCCAAATTCAGGAGAGTCAGCAAAAGAGAATGTCATCTGCCCAGCCATTTTCAAATACTGAAAAATTCATATAGTTTTATTACTGCATCATATCTTGCCCTGTGCATCCTTTCTGAGAACTATCAGATGGAAAATATATTATTTATGCATTTATTTTATTTCTACAGTGCATGTTTTTATCATCACTTTTTCAGGTTAGCCCTACTGTATGTTATCTGAGCAACAAATGAATACTTCTGATTTTGTCCTCTTGGAGGCTACCTCACTCTATCCAGCTGCATTAAACTTGTTTGATGTGAACTTCAGAAAGAGAAATGTTTTATGTAGAGGGCCCATGTGAGATCTAGTATATGTTGTGCCAGACACTGTACACAGAGAGAAACCATTGCTTCTGCAAGGATTATGAGGAGGGAAGGGATGATTCCATGTGATGGGCAGAAATAGAATGGAGGTCTTTCATTTCTAATGTGTTCTCTGACTGCTTCCCTGCACTGGTGCCCCATGGAGTCCAGCTTGGTATCCAGCTGGACTGCTGAAAACCGCTAGAGGCCTTAGAACAATGAAGAGAAAGTGAAATTCCTGAGGTAACATACATTCCTGTTACACACTCTTCAAGAGGAAGGGAGAAATATAATTTGATAATCAGCATGATAAATGAATAAAGAGGGTGGTTATGAAGAAGGAAACAAAAGTCACCTAATGTCTCAGTGGAAACAGAGTATGTGCAATGAACCAACAATGAAGAAATCAAGCATTTTGAAATCTCAGAGAGGATATAGCTCATTATGGCTTTATTATTTCAGCATATTGTGGTGCAGCTCCTTAGTGTGTACAGAGGAAGGAAATTCAAGGATGTGGGTTTTTCTTCATGGGCATTTCAAGAGAATTTAAATACTACCATGTTGTCATCTGACATGCTGTACCTGCAGGCTGGACAGAAGCTGCATTCAGAGCTGATAGGGGAAAATCTTTCAGCCTCACTCCTTCCTTGTTTGAGCTCAGGTTCCTATGAAAAGTGGGGCATACCACAAGATGCACCCCTTGTTTCCAAGTCAAGCAGCCCCATTTCAGGTAGAGAAGTACCTGTGCTTATAAAGGGTGTTGCAGCTGAATGCTAGCAACAACAGCATGTTGTTGCGCTTGTGAAAGTGTACAATATATAAAACCAAATCCAAATAGTAATACAGAAACAGATTTGACAGTGTGCAGGAGAATGCATTCCTGTTCCAACGGCACCCAGTGTGATTAAATTGCATCCATTTTAAACATTCATACAGCAGGGATCCTGATTCCACCCTTCAGCTTTGGGGGAAGAGATTTTCAGAGGACTCATCACCTCCACAGTTTCATTGAGAAAGAGGTGCTGACAGAATGGGAACTGTCTTACAATTCATGAAGAAACTATTTCTGCTTCCCCTTTGCTAGCAGTGCTTCTGCAGGCTTAAACGAGCAGCACTACCAACACACTTTCACTTCAAAAGTACAGGAAAATGGGTGAAGTAAGAGCTTTTAAGTAATCTTCTGTCTGCTCCAAACTCTCACATTTGCTTTCCAACATTGCTTTCTTTATGGCTATGGGAATATTTACTAGACTTCCTTATGTAAAATTCAATCATAGCTGTCACTACTGACACAAGCTCAGGAGTTTCCCAAATTTATTCTTTAACGTTTAATATCGGCACACATGTGGAAAAAAAATAAAAATTAAAAATCACATTTCATTATGATGTTGATGATCTACAGTGATGTTTGGCATTATATTTTTGTTGTTGTTGTTGCATAATGTTTAAAAGGTTTTTTTCTTTTTCTATTTTTAGTACAATGGGTATTGGTAGATCAAATAATAGACTGATTACTCTGCAGAGATATCCAGAGCAAGGAAAATATTTAGCAACAATAAGAACTACAGCAAGCATTTCTTTATAGGCAGAAGAAGAAACACTGAGCATTGAGCTGATACTAATCTGATGGCAACCGATATCAACCAGTACCTAGTCATGACAACAATATAGCAAGAGTTCTATGGGGTGTCCTCTGATCTTATGATGAATGAACTCACTGCAGGTCTTGCCACAACAGTTGTGGGTTCTTGCTGTTTCACCCATTATCTCTGGAAAAGTCCTCAGCTCTTCTGAGATACATGGTTGGGGAGAACTTCTTACCAGACATAAGGGAACAAGTGGAAACATTGTCAGACCCATTTTCAGTAGTCCATGTGTTGGTCCTACCTTTCCCAGATCAGTGAAACACCAAAGAACAATAATGACTTTGCTTAAGGTCCTGCTTTGTTCCCATAAGCATAGAAAACACTTGATACAAGGAAAGTTATTCATATAGGTTTTTCTGTACAGTTTTATCTTTTGCCATACTGTCCAAAAACCAGATACAGAGTGATTGTGTGCCTGTTAGTCATCTTCTGATTTATGGTCTTTTCCAACAAGTGGTGCCACACTTGCTGATGCAGGCAAGGAGACAGGCTACTTGGGAATGTGACATAGACTACAGCTCATAGAGGGCCAGCTTGAGGAGAATGCAACTGGAAAAAAAATAAATTATTTAACTGAGTAGAGAGAGAGTGGATCTGTAGCCAATCCCATCTGACATGAGTCAGATGCCAAAACTCTGGCCTTGTCAGATCTGCTCCAGTGCTATTACAAAGGGCACAGGCCAATTAAATGTAGCTCATGTCCTGGTGGTGGAATAATTATGAAAGCATAAAGCACCGTGCAAGTAGTACATTCCTTTCAGGAGGAAACACAAAGCCCTGCCCTGCTGTGCATGTGAACTCAGTTTTGTTTCTGTTGGTTGACTGCATGCCAGCATGGTGCCAGCAGTGCCAGGCCAGGGACTGCACCCAGGTGATACCTGGCACTTCTTACCAGAACTGGTATCTAGCAAAAACACATGCTGATAATTCCCTGAAGCTACAACAGAATGCTCCTGTCAGACCAAGCTGCATACAGGATCAGGCACAACTGACCTTGGATGAAAAGCTAGGTGTAGAAATTCCTATGATGCTGCTGTCTTAAAGCTGCGCTAAAGTGGAGTAGCTTTTAAAAAGCAACGTTTCAATGACACAGAAATGGAGAAAGTGGGAAAGCAGGTACATTGGTGATGTGGTGGATAGCCTGTGCTCCTTGTACCCAACCCTTGTCTGGTACATAGGGTAGGTAACAGCATGGGAATCTGTTTTGGGGCAGGTTTGGCAAACCCTGAAGCAGCATCTACTGCAACTTCCTTGTGCTTCTAAGGCCTGAGGGAAGGCAAGGCATTTTGTGTTGTTCTCAATAATGTCATTTTCTTCCAGGCACCTTGTTCTACCAGCTGCCAAAGCATCATTACAACATTTCCAGAGGTGTGAATAATTGGTGAAGAAGAGGCACTTCTTGCAGTGAATGGGACTAGAGTTGAAGAAAGCAGTAGCTAACAAGCTGTTGCAGATAACTGAGCACTAGAAACCTTTCTTTCTACCAATTTTTCAAAATGTTGCCTTATTTTATTGCTCCCTGTTATTCCTGTTTAATCTCTGGAGCGTGAGATGCAGCATTAGGTGTGCTGAAAGGAGTAATTCCTGTGAGTAAAAAAAAAAAGAGGAGTGAAACTTTTGTGGCATCTTCCTTAGCAAAAGGGTGAGGAGCTCATGCTCATTTCTCTGTGTTCCAGGAACCATCCAGATGCCAGTGGTGAAGATGGAAAGTGCATTGAAGTGTATTGTGCTGAAGTCAAGGCTCTCTTAGCTAGAGACTCTCAGCTTCACATTTTCCCCTCCCTTTTCTTGCTTTTTGCCAATTACTTGTCTTACAGCAGCTGAGTCATGGAGTACCTTGAGGCAAAATGCCGCGGTCATAGGGTCTGGTGTGAATGAATTGAAGTTCTAGAATAGGCTCCAGATGTCTAAAGACAGCTATCTTCTCTTAATTTGTTCTTCATTTGTACATGTGTGTTTTTAATCTAAGATAAACTGGGAAAGACAAAGGATAGGGGTAGTTATCTCTGGAGTTTAGCCTTGTCTCATGCATCGTCTCTCCTTGTGAAGTCTGTGACACCTGTACTGGTCAGGAAACAAAAGAGCTCCCAGGAGCAAATCATGTCATCTTTGTCAGATCCTTCTTGCCTTCAGATGTCCTTGAACTAATTATATGGCCTGGAGTAGACTTGTAGGCCTGGGGCTGTTAGGAAAATGTCCAACACATGGTGGGAATGAGCACTGTTATAATGTGTTTGTGTTTGTGTGTGTGTGTGTCTACATACTGATATACGTATAAAACTTTAACCTGACCTCTTGGGTATTCTGTTAGGTTAGTAATGCCTTAGTAATGTACAGTGGTCCCATCACCCTTTCTTGTAAGCTACTTCTGTTGCTTGATTTTTACATTTTAATAAGAGTATTGTAGAAGTGATGGAAGCAATTTTTGAGAATCTTTCTTATGGAGGATCTGTATCTGCATGTATCTGTAAATACAGGCATGCATATGACTTTATGCTTTATTCTTCATAATTAGTTGCCCTGGAATCCTCCAAGATACTGGCTTTGTAGTGCTTTTTTTCCTCACATCTTTTTATTTAGAGGAGGGAATTAAGTAGGCTGTAGAACATCCCTCCTGGGTGTCTCATCTGTGCGTTTTGTCCATGTATATGTGCCCAGGTCTGTATTTTTTTGCTTCTTTGCACTGTGTAAAAGCCATTTGACCTCTCCATACCACTGCATTTATAGCTGTCTTATAGAAACTGAATGCACTAACTCCTTACTTCGTTGACGGTGACTGACTTACTTAGCTCCATTTGCAACAGTGGACTTTGATGCCAAATATAGCTATTTCAAGCTTTTATAGTATTGGCAAAATACTGACTTAGAGAAAAAAAGAGAAGCTAGTTTTGAATGGCTCAGGGATGATTTAAGTATATCGTTCACATGGAGAAAAAATGACAGATTGCATCTTTATCCTTTCTGCCTATGGGGATTAGCCACAAGCTGAAGGTGGTAGAGGGGCAACAGATTAGGAAATAACCATGCTTAGTGATGTAAAATCTGCTGTTTGCAAGGAGCAGCCTGCAAGCCCCAACTGCTTCTCAGGGACTGCCCAGTAGTGCATGATGGGAATGAAACCCATGCATGTTTCATCTTGAGAAAATTTCTTCCCTTCTACTTCTTGGCAGCATCTTAAATGTGTTCTATAATGAGTTCTTTAAAGTAATGCAGTTGTTAACTGTGCAGAAATTTCAGTGCACTGACCCCAGTGAATTATCAGAGGTAGGTGTAATTATTTGTAAAGTAATTCAGGCCCGGATTATGAAATATTTGCTCATGTCATTCTTTTGAAAAGAGAGGGCGTGCAGTTAGAATGGTATTGACCTTTTCTAGGCAGCTCTTAGATGTGCCAAGTAGGCGGAGGAAATGTGGAGGTGCTGATGTTGCCAACACGAACGTGGAAGGGTAATGCCACTGAAGCTGAGGATTTCGGGAGAGAGAGGCACCCACGCACTGCAGAGCAGAGTAGTGAGTAGTTGGCAGGAGGCAGAAATCATGTCCATTTTGTTTCTTTGCTTGTGGAAGTGAGTGACACTCCTGTGAAATGAAAGACAAGCAGCTGGTCTCTGTTTTCTAGCTCACTAAATGTGTAATGCAGGGGTGAAAGCCTATGGGAAAAGTATGCATACTCACCAAAAGAGGGTGTAGGAGCTTACCCAGAAAAACAGGCAGGGCAATGGCAGCTGTGAAACTGGTTGAGCCCTCATGGCAGAAGGCTGAGCACTGGTCTGTCTTGGAGGCTGTGCTATAGGACGTGTTTCTTTGGCTCTGCATCAAATGCTGCCTCTTCAAGCATTAAGGTAAAGGGAGAATGGATCCTCATCACACCACTCCATCAAATCTCATCAGTTTGCTGAATTTTGGCAGCAGTTTAGTCTTCCTTTTTTTCCCTTTTTGGCATTGGAAGTAGTGTAGAGAATGTGCTCTGCCACTCAGTTGAGTGGTTTGGTGTAGCTGGTGGCAGAGCAGGAGTTCTGCTGTTGCTTGGCCATGGTATGTAAAATATACACAGATAGGGTAAGTTGAAAATTTGAAAAGTCATTTATCTTTTTATCCAGAGGTCACTTTTAACTCATTTGAAAGCCTTATAATGGTGGGCCTGCCTTCCCATGGTGCCCCCAGGAAACCATTGCATTGCCTGACCTTTCTGCAGCTTAAGTCCACAAGAGTGCTCCATTCCTCTTCACAAGGTCTTAGAAACTGCAGTGTCTTTTCATGCCTTTTCCCTTCTAAGGAATGTCATTTCGCTTACAATTCAGTCTTATTTCTATTTCTGACCTCAAGTAATTTTTATTATTTGTCTGGTTGGTCCACCAGCTCTTCCAAACATGGACTCCAAGATGGTTGCTCAAGTCTACAAACAGTGAAGACCAGTTGGTGCTGGACTCTGAGAGTGCAATGTCACCAAACAACTGTCAAATAACTTTGTAGCACATTGTTTATAAAAGCCATAAAATCAGCTAATATCTTTATCTGAAAACAAATTTTAATGTATTATCCACCATTTGGAAACAAATTGTAATCTATTCCCCATTCTTATATATATACTAATGAAGCAATTTCTTCATTCAACTGCCATAATCTGAGACTTCTCCCTGACTGCTTTTTCAGAATACTCTATGCAACCTCAAAGCATATTGATTTTGAAGTGTTATTACACACCATAACATACTGTGTTGCACACTTAACTGGGCATCAACTTCAAGAACTTAAATAACATTGAATAGAATTGCACTGGGAAACTTGGCATGATCTGTGGAAAAACTGCCTACCCATTTGTCACGGATTTTTACTTTTGTATTTTGGTTTAATTTTTTATGTTTTGTTTGCTTTGTTTTTTGGGAGGAGACTGGTAGGGGCTTTTTGTCTTTTTTTTTTCTTTAGCATAGAAAATCTGCTGCAGCTCTCAGTGCTGCAGTATTTTTTGCGTTTTTCTTTTCCCCAAGGGTAAGCTCAGGAAGCATGGGCCTGCAGCTATGCTTTTGGTTTCCTAGTTTGCTTGGTGAAAGGAGAGAGGATGGAGAAATTAAGACTAAAATAGGCTTTGACTTTAAAACATTTTATTTCCATGCAATTAACAAATAGTTGATTCTTTATTCAGACTTGTATTAGTCTGGTTAACTCACCTTTGATTTCGATATGTAGTGAACAGCAAAGCTGGTGCAGAATAGCTGTGCTAGAAGAAGTTCCCAAATGGACAAGTCCTGGAGTGTATCATCCATCCCATCTTTGGAAGGCTATTTTCACTGACAGCTCTGTTCTGTAAAATCCCACTCTGTCTCCTGGTTTGGCCAGCACTGTTTTCAGGCCCACTTAGAAGTTTGTGTGTTCTAATATAAAAGGAGCAATTCCCTCTGTATTTCCATTTTGCAACCTTCCAGCACTTAGAGTTTGTGACAGGAAATCACTGAACTGTTTGTCTGATTTGGTGATGGGTTTTCCAAATATCAATAACAGCTCTAAAGAAATAGAAAAGCCGCCAGGTTTTAGGCTGGGTCCTTTTGTGTTTACCTCTTGGTCTGTGTACTTTTAAGAGTTTCTGTTTAAGAGTTTCCTGTTAAGAGTGTCTCCACAGCAGCAAAAGCTAGATATTTACTGTTATGTTTTTTAAACATTTATTAAAAAAAAAGAAAAAAAGAAAAAAAGAAAAAAAAAAGACTGCAGGAAATGCAACAATATATATTAAAAAAATTAAAAAATTTAAAATTAATTTACATTTAAAAATAAAACAAAACAACAACAAAGAAACACAGTCATATAGATCCAAATAAAATCATGTGAGTAGCCGATGTTGACCTCTATATGATTGCAGACATTTGAGTTTCCCAACAAGTTGGTAAACTCAACAAAATCCTGTTTGCTTTCAACAGTTGATCACCATCAATAGCAGTCAACAGCAGAACCAAATGCAATTTTTTAACATAAGTATATCTTTCTTACAAATAATGAGATTTTCAACCTTTTGAACTGCTTCTGCAAATTCAGGTAGCTGATGTCAGCAACTATACTGTATTGCATATTCTCCTTGTTAAAAATGGTTAATGCTTGTCAGTTATCTGTGTTTTGCAGACCCATAGCTGTGCAGCTTTTATAGACAAACATTTGCTGTTTATCATGCAGTTGTTGTAACAGCAGTTATTTCCAGATGATAATTACCTTTAAGAACATAAATTCTTGTCAGCATCAAAGAAAAAATTGCAATTTCTCATGCAGTCTAATTTTAGCAGTATTTCCAAAAGGTCAGATGCTGGCTATTTATAAATAATCTGAGCCAGTAATTATTGGGCCAGCTTTAGGTAGTTTTGCAAGGCTTATTTCAGGTTTTTTTTTCCATGGCTAAAATGATATTGGCTGAAGATTAATCTTGCTTCTCACAGAGGAACTCTGCCCAAGGATCACAGTTCTGCCAGCATTTGAGATATAATCATAAAATCATAAGTGTTGCAATTTTAGGTTGATTTCTTTGGCAGCCAGTGGTTTTCAGACTGCCACAGGCAACTCAGTAGTTTTGGATCATCCCTAAATTGACTGTATTGTTTGTGTCTATTTTGAAGATCATTGAGCTCTCAGCTGGCTTCATCGCACAGATGCCTCTGAATGTTTGGAAAAACCCACTCAGAATATGCTGGCTTTTGTTAGAGTTGCCTGAATACACATCTATATTCGAAAGCTAATTTGGCCTGCAACAGGTTGTGAATTAAAAACAGATTAGCTATTTTCAATTAACAGCTTAAATTGGCAGCATTGACTCCATGTACATAGTGTAATGGAAGGCAAACTGATTCTTTTGTTCACACAGAATAATGCCCAATAGGCAATTGCCCAGTGTGTGCCCGCATGGAATTTATTGATCCAGAAACTTTTACCTAGAAACTACAGGACTAAGTATGTAGGAGAATTTAGGCTGGTGCATTTTATTGAAAGTGAGATGAAAATGACATGAATTTGAGACTTGTCATTGGGACTCTGGGCAGCTACAGAGGAGCATGAATGTTTTTAGCTGGAGATTTGCTTCATACTTAATGGGACTACAGACAACTGTTTATGTTAAAAAAAGAATTGTTGTTTAAATGGTTATAGTTAGTTGTATATAATTTTGCATAAAATCACATGGAAATGGCTTTACGTGTGTAAAATGTGTAAAAGGTTGTGGTATCATGCTTGTTAAGTTAGTCTGTATATATGTAGTTTATGCTGCAGAAAAAAACATATAACTAGACTCTTTATGGAGAAAACTACAGTTAATCAGTAAATCATAGGCTTTGAGATCTCCTAACATTTCAGGTCATCCTTATCTGAATGCTTGTACGCTGAGGCTGGATGGTGCTGTCGAAGTAAAGGTGTAATAGATACCCTGAGCATGAGTTTGTACTATTCTGCCTCCCCTTGAGGTACCCCATATTTTAGGGAGATGGAGTAGAAGATGAACTGATAAAAGTGCAGTGTTTTCACAACCTTTACCATTACAGTGGCTCAGTAGTGACTGGGAGCCTAACATAGCTGTGCAACTGGAATAATGTTGCATAGGTGCAGTGTGAGACACCCTCTTCCCAAGGGTCAGACACCCTAGGAGTGATGTATGACACCCCATGCCCAGGTGCTTATGGTTGGGGAACTCTGAAAACACAAAATTAAACAAAAAATAAAGCAAAGAACAGAGGAAAAATCCTGGAAAATAAAATAGCAACATTTCTTAAATGCTTAAGAACTTAAAAAACTGCTGAAATGCCTAAAAGTAGAAGAGTGAGATACCATTACGCTTGTTTGGCACAAATGAGAAATGTGTCAGAGAAGGGCACGTACCTATTAGAGTGGGGAGCTGAAACATTTCCTTTCTTCCTTCTTTTTTTTCAGTAATTATCCCTTTGCCCTCAGTCGGACTGTATTGAATTTTTGTCAAGAACAATGTTCTGCAGTTAGTGAGATGAAACAGTGTTTACACTTTGGACAAAATGAATGATGTCCTAGGAAATGAAGTACATTTCTTTGCAATAAAATTCTCATTGATGAAAGGAACTTTTAGATCAAAGAGGCACCCTATATTGAGCCTAAACAACTCCTGTTATGGCCTCTACTGCAAGATGTTTTTCAGTACCATGTCACTGAGTGAGATAAAACAAGAACAGCTTTATGGTCCCTTTTGGTATTTAGAGTTTTGTATGCCTGCTGTCAGCAGATATGCCAGTTAAAATTGCAGTATTTCTGGCTGCCATTTCTTGCTTTCATGTAATTATGACTTTGCAATATATGTGTTTTTACACTCTTTTGTCATTGCTGCAGAACAATTTTTTTATTTGCAAAGAATTGTGCTCAGGGTTGCTAGGTGTCTTAGATTCATTGAAATTTTACCCATTAATTCTCATGCCTTGGTAAAATATGGATCAAAACAGGTTCAATTTAAAGGCAAACAAGGAAATAGTTAATGTAATTCTTCTGATTATTCTGGTACTTTGGCTTGTCCATTGAAAAACTGAAGATGATTATTTAATTAAATGTGGCTTGGAGAGTTAATACATGTCTTCAGTAGGGAATTAGATGCTAGGTATTGTTTATTTCTCAGAGAATTTCTTCTACTATAATAGGATGTCTTCAAAGTTAGCTTTAACAGGTGATAATTGAGGTATAAATTATTTAGATCTATTAGGTATTAAATTAAGAATTGTCAATAGTTACAATATGTATAAATTTCCAAGCAGTCCTGCCAAAAGTCCAATATTTTTCATTTACTTCACATCATTTTATTTGGAAAAAAACAGTCTGCAAAACCAATTAATTCAATCAGATCAATGACAGTGATTATTTTTGGCTACGTAGTAGCATAGCACATAACTTTTGTGAAGTCAGAGGCTAGGACAGTAGGAGATGGCACTTTAAACAAAAGTCTTTCAATTATAGAGATGCAACTTCTCTTGCTCTTGCTCAGTGCCCAAGCTCAGCCATTGGTCAATTTACTTGTGTTACTTGTTTTCAAATTTGTTTTCATTCCTCTTATATCTTTCTCCAAAGACAATAATTCTATAAATATAATGTATTTAATATATGTACACACACACACATTTTATATATATATGTAATATAAAAGATAAAAAAAATTCAGCTCCTTGAAAATTTCTCCTTCCCACTTGATCAGGTGGCCTTAGTACTAGAAAAGGATGTCAAAGCCACATGTTCATCCTGTATTCACAACTTTTCCAGGTCATTTTGTCCTTACAGTCATACCTTAACTCATAAGAGTTACTACACTTCAAGTCAATGTAGTTGCACACTGGATAACAGAATGTTGAGAGGAGAAGCACTTACAGTTATTTTGTCATATACTAAGTTATAATTTTTACTTTAGTTCAAATGTTTCCTTCTAAGGCCTGATTTTCTCAAACTCTGTAGATCATCAAGTGTTTGTAGTTTCCAGTATGGACACAATTAAAAAGTACTAAATTAACTAATTAAATTTGTAGTTGAAGGTTGGTTTTTCTTGCTATAGGAGATACTTCTTGTTGTAGTAATGATGCTGGTATTGATTCCTTCACAAGGGAGACCTTCCCTCTGCCCTTGTGAAACCTTCCAGGAACTGATGAGTGTGACACCTGGACAAGTACAGCCCAGTCCCACAGGCTTATCACCTGTGAATAAGAGCAGAGTCTGCATTTTGAATGAGGCATTCCTCCTCCAGTCTTTGCAAAGGAGGATAGAAACAGAATTTCTGGAAAGATGCATGTAACTTTCCATGAGTGTTAACTTTTCATGAGTGTGTTCAATCCCATTTTCTGCAAGTTTAAAGTTATTTCTGAGAAGTTCAAACACATTGGACTGTGGTGTGCAGAAAAACTTCACCTGTGGTGCATGGGAACAAGACATTTGTATATGAAATCTTCAGTTTGCAGCTATCTTCTAGATTTCAACTAATTGATTACTAGTTATACCTTTAGGCTGCATGTAAAATCAAGTGGGTCCACAATGGCTTTGCAGGTGTACAAATGATGATTGATCAGATTTAAGCTTTGACAATCTTACACTCTCCTCAGTGCTAGGGTCAGTGGAATTGTGATTTACCTTTTAAAACTTTATTTGTTTAAAAAACAACCAGAAAGAGCCCTTGCCAGCCAAAGCCCATGTAAAATAAGGGCAACAACATGGACTTTATCTTTTGATTTGTACTTTTGAGAGGATAAAAAGGATAAAAGTGACTAATGACTTGCAAAATGAAGGAATCCTGTTAGTATATTTCTGATAAAATATTTATTAAAATATTTATTACTTTTACCAATCTTTCCTTCTCCAATATCTTCAAGAGGGGCTTTTCTCTTTATGTTTTTCAGGCAGAGATACACCAGTTTCCGATTCTTTTAGGAAGACACACACATAGAAAATTAGTTTTTGCATTAATTGACATTTGGTGTGGAGGGAAGAAACTGCCCACAGAAATTATTTTTTCTGAGAGAAGCTGCTAAGAACTTCCTCTACGCCTAGCAAAAACCAATAGCTGGCTAGCTCTGAGAATTGATGTCTTGGTTCGAAAGACAGGTGTCTGCTAGGGAAGGCAGAAGCTGCTCTTGGAATGAAAAATGTAGACTTCCTCCCTCTGAATTTTTATAATTTTGAAATCAAGGGGCTCTCAGACAGACATCTGGGGATAGGAATAACAGTTCTTTACTAGTATGTATAACAAGGCACACAGACAACAATAACTACAGCATTAACAACAAAACAGAAGCAGGGATCCCATGACAGCCTTCTCAGCCGAGATGGGAAGGGATGGAGGAGAGGCTTTGCTTCACAAACGCCCTGTGGGCAGCCAATGCTGGTGCCTCTGCAGGACTCTGAGGAACACCCAGCTGGAACAGCAGGGATGAGCAGAGATCCCAGGCTGGTAGACAAGATGCATCAGAAGTTCCAAGTCTGGCTGGCACTGCAGGATCTCCCAGCAGGACAGACGGTGTGGGGACCACAGATGATGAGACAGAGACAGACAGACAGACATACAGACAGACAGACATACAGACATACAGACATACAGACATAAGGAAGAAGAAGAAGAAGAAGAAGAAGAAGAAGAAGAAGAAGAAGAAGAACAAGAA